>NC_073311.1:64511177-64703597 GCF_027595985.1 Sorex araneus
GCCACGGAATAACGGACTCACGGCGCACAGATGTTCGTGCTCTGGGGGTTAAGAACATTCTACTGGGGCTGGGAGGAGAATGCGGTGTGTAAGGCCAGCCTGGGTATCCACCCCAGCATGCCAGGAGTGACCCCTGACACGGAGCCAGGAGCAAGCCCTGAGCATCACCAGATACGGCCCCCCCAACAAAACCAGACTAAAGAAACTTACCACTGGGCTACTTGCTTTGTACTGATGATAAAACAAGCCCCTGAGCCAACACAGCTCGCCAGCCTCCTCAAGGCTAGAGTCTTCCTTCCATTTGTGACTTAAAGAAAGTTGCAAAGGACATTTGCTTTCCTTTGGCTGCTTGTTTTGTTTTGTTTTACAGAATTCTAAACCTCTTTCAAAATATACATATATAGATATATATTAATTTTTAGGGCCAGACAGATAGTATAGCTGGTAGGGCGTTTGCCTTGCACACGACCGACCCGGGTTCGATCCCCAGCATCCCATAGGGTCCCCCTGAGTGCAGAGCCAGGGTAACCCCTGAGCAAGGGTAACCCAAAAAGCATGCCTAGCATGTGGCCTGCCTCGGCCCGAGCCTGGGCACCACATACAGTCCCCTACGCACAGCATCGCGGGGTGCAGCTCTGGAGGCCCCCAAACAGGCCCAGGTGGCCAAGGTACCCCCCACACCCAGGGTCCAAGCAGCACCCATCCTCGGACCCCCTCGCTCAGCTCATGGCGTGCTTGGCACAGAGTCACCAGCAGGGTCTCCAGGAGGCCCAGGAAGAGAGAAAGAAAACAACACCCCCCTCCCCTCCGCAGCTGGTCCACGCTGAAAGCCCTGCAAAGGGCTTCTCTCAGTCCATTTCCCGCTCTAGGCAGAAAAGATTAAAAAAAAAAAACCCTGGGGGGTCTGCTTCTGTAAATAAAGTTTTATTGGAACTCCCCACCTCCATGCACGAACGTGCAGCCAAGGCTGGTGCCCCCCATGGGGGTCGCCGGGTGCAGCAGAGGTCACGCTGCCCCCCCAAGCCCCACGCCCTCATCTCTGGCCCTGAGCAAAGAGGTTGCTGACCCCTACTTTATACCAGCCCCTCCTGAAAGACAGAAGTGGGACGTTGTCCTGCTCTGCGCTTCCTCCCTCCCCCTCAGACAGTCGAATCTCTGGGGCTCCTGAGTCTGGATTAAGAAACTGAGCGTGATAACACGATGATATTGTCTCTGTAGTACCATTGAACACGTAATGCGGTTCGGAGACAAAGGCTGGACTAGAGCTGTTACCACCGACTGGATTCCACGGGACTTCAAAAGAACACCTGGCCACCCACCTACGAGATGGTCAGACTTCCTCATCAAGGCCCTGAACGAACAGTTTGAGGCTCTTTGTGTTTCTGGAGCAAGCAGACGCCATTGGGCTACACTAGCATTCGACAGGGATGAATGGAGACGTTACTGGCACCCGCTCGAGCAAATCAGTGAGCAACGGGATGACAAGTGATACAAGTGATGTAGTAACATTTACATGTGTGTGTATGTGCACATGTGCGCGAGTGTTTAGGCCACACCATGCTGTAGTCAGGGCTTAAATATGAAGATAGAAAGCCACAGTGATGCTTACAAAAGCTGGAGTGTAGGGTTGGTTTGATAGTCTGGGCAGCACGGAGGTCCCTGAGAGCACAGAGAATTAGGGACTTGCTCTGCATGCCGCCGGCTCCCATCTGGTCCCTGGCACCCCTGTGTTGCCAAGAGTCCTGCCAGGAGAGGCTCCTGAGCACTGCTGGGTGTGGCCCAAGAACATAAACCAAAATAAGAATAGCAATACCGAAATAAAACACGGCGGCCGGGAGAAACATCCTGCATTCACGTCATGCTGCATCACAAACGCAAAATCACAGAGCAGACAGCTCTGCGGGCGGAGTGCCTGCTCTGCGTGCAGGGGGAGGGGTCGACCCCTGGTTCCGCAGGGTCCCAAAGTACGGCAGGAGTCCCCTCCCCGACCCCCCAGTCCTGCCCCCAGCCCAGCACTGAACTGGGAGCAACCTCTGAGCACACCGGTTGTGATCCAAAAAACAAAGCAGAATTCTAACCCAAGGACAAACCCACACTCACGGGGATACAGTCTCACAGGTACCACAAACCCACACTGCACGGGGCAGCATCTCACAGAGACCGCGGACCCACACTCACGGGGGCTGTGTCTCAAGGGCTATCTGACTCCTTCGCTGCCAACAGTGGAAAGCCCAGCACTGTAGTAGCACTGTCGTCCCGTTGTTCATCGATTTGCTCAAGCGGGCACCAGTAACGTCTCCACTGTGAGAATTGTTGTGACTGTTTTTGGCATATCGAATACGCCACGGGGAGCTTGCCAGGCTCTGCCGTGCGGGCGGGATACTCTCGGTAGTTTGCTGGGCTCTCCGAGAGGGGCAGAGGAATCGAACCCGGGTTGGCCACATGCAAGGCAAACGCCCTACCCGCTGTGCTATTGCTCCAGTCCAGTGGAAAACATAGGGCCTCAAATTATATAAAGACAGTCTACCGATGTGCTAATGAGTGACTTGTGAAATATATATTTGGATTTCATCTGAGTGGGAGTGATTCCAGAACTTAAAGCACTATATTGAGACATTTACATTTGGTTATAAAAACATTAGCAGAAAATATTTACTATGGGAACAGATTTCTCATCTTATGAATACTTTAATATTGAATAGGAATTCTAAAAATTTGTATCTCTTTTACTTTCTTATAAAATTTTTTCTTTTTGTGTCACACCCCGTCATGTTCAGGGTCACTCCTGGCTCTGCACTCAGGAATAACTCCTGGCAGTGCTCGGGGGACCATATGGGATGCTGGGGATTGAACCCAGGTCAGCTGCATGCAAGGTAAATGCCCTACCCACTGTACTATCATGCCAGTCCCTCTTATGAAATCGATGGTTAGCATTTTTAATTCTTATTTTATTTTGGGGGGGGGGGTGGGGTTTACCTAAGTAACCATACCCAGTGGTGCTCAGAACTCGCTCCTGGCTCTCTGCTCAGGAATCACTCCAGGTAGTGCTCAGGAGACTGTATGTGGTGTTGGAAATTAAACCCAGATCAACCACACACAAAGCAAGCTGCAGTATTGCTCCAGCTCATGGCATATATTTTTAAAGATAGCAGAAAAAATGTCAACAAAACCATGTAAGATCTATTTCGAAAGATATCAGTAGTGACAAATACATCCCCAAAATATTTAGCAAACTTTTTTTGCCCACTTCCTAAATCAAAGTGAAAAGTACAAGATCTTAAAAACTAATCAATGCACTCATCAAAATTCTAAATGCACAGATGCCCAGTAGGGAAACATGCTCAAAACAGCTAGAAAGGAGCCTTGCAGCAATATTGACAAAGCAAGATTATCACAACATTTGCAAAAGAGAATTGCAACAGAAGATGACTTGAGTATTTATTTCATTAGCTCTAATTTCTCCCTGAATATCGAGGGGATTCAACTCATTTGCATGAGACTTTGGTGTCAATCCTGAAGCCTGGGTAAACCCTCTTCCCAGCACCGTTCTCCAAGTACTCACTTTTCTTTGTTTCTAAGATGCTCAAGGGTTCGAGATTTTAACTCGCAGGAGCCTGGAAATGTCAGCAGAATGTGAATGCCACATCACCAAGCTTCAGGCCTGAGTCCCGGGGCCTCCGTGGCTCCAGATCGTGGGTTTTCCCAGGCAGCGACGACACTGGGAGTCGCAGTGGAGAACGTCCTCTTCCCCGGGCATGACCTCAGCAGGCGACCTGCAGAGCAGCCACTGCAGGCCAGGGTGGTTGAGTCTCACACCCGCCAACCTTGGCTTGAGCCCCAGCTCCTCAGAGAGCCTCCTAGCAGAGCTGGATGTCAAGTCCATGTGTCCTAGGTGTGACCCAAAGCACCCCAAATACACACACACACACATATACACACACACACCAATCAGAACAGCCGTAGCATCGAGGCCATTTGATGCATAGGAGCTTGTGTTGGATTGGCTCAAGCTTTCTGAAAGGACTGAGGGAAAATCCAGGCCCGTCTGTTTGCGAAGCAGGATGGCGACTGCAGGAGCTCTGGCCTGGCTTTCGCGTCTTGGGAGAGACGGACCAGCGTGCTAGGCAGGAAGACAGTTCCAAGGTTAGCGTTTGGGGCCCGCGCATATGCACTAAGGTGGCTTTGTGAGGGCTTGTGGGTCCCACGATGGGTGAGATGGTGAGATGTGGTTTCCTCTGACTCACGCCAGCTTCTCCGTCTCCCTCTAAACGCCACGCTCAGCGCCATGCCTGTGTCTTCAGCATGTCAGTGTTCGCCCCAGTTTTCTTTCATATTCCTGGCCCCCCTGAACTCTCATCACACATGCACCCAGCACCTGGTCTCGGGACTTCTGAGGAGGCTCTTTGAAGCAGGTCCTGCTCCTGCCAGAGGAAAGAGAAAGGGTTCTTTTTTTTTTTTATCATTATTATTGGTTTTTGGGTCGCACCCAGCGATGCTCAGGGATTACTCCTGGCTCTGCACTCAGGAATTACTCCTGGCAGTGCTTGGGGGACCATACAGGGTGCTGGGGATTGAACTGGGGTCAGCTGTGCAAGGCAAATGCCCTCCCCGCTGTGCTATCGCTCCAGCCCCAGAGCAGGGTTCTAAGGACCGGCCGACCCCAAAGCAGAAGTCAAGTCCTGCGCGTGGCCGGCAGGAAGCCGGGGAACCTCCTCCAGACGGGGTGGATGGAACGATGTGCGGTCCTGCCAAGACGCGGCTCCTGGTCCGGGCTTACTGCCGGCTCCCCACTCGGGAAGCTCCTGGCGGTGCGTGGGGGACCCCATGAGATGCCCGGGATCAAACCCAGGTTGGGCCTGTGCAAGACAAGCACCCGACCCGCTGTCCTATCTCTCTCGCCCCGGGGACGGGCAGGAGACAGAGAGGCTGTGGAGCGGTGTGGAAGGCAGGGACGGCACAAAACATATCTGCGTCGACATGTGTTCCATGGTGCCGAACATTGGAGACCAGAGGCCAGAGGTCTCACAGGCCTGCCTGCCTCATCCAAGGCTCACTGCTCAGGACTGGGGGCTGCCCCAGGACCTTTGAGCAGACGATGTAAGGGAACAACCATGTCATGTCAAATGGACCACCAAGGAGGGGGCTCGAGGGAAGGGACTCGCGTCAGAAGGTGCCCTCGGGAAGGTGCCAGCTGTGAAGGGCCGGCAGGGTGTAGTGAGGATGGGAAGGAAGAGGGAACAGGCTGAGAGAGTCGGGAGCCTCCACGGCACACGGTCAGACGGTGAGGCTGGGAAAGAGAGGTGACCGCGGAAGGTCACTCCCAACGGCCTTCGAGCGGGCAGGCACAAGCTCCGGCATGGCAGAGCTCGCCCTGAGACCCTCACACAGCATCCCAGACACAAACGCCAAAGCGCCCAGGACAGATGCACAGGCGGGGGGGTGGGGGCAGGACGGGGCGGGGAGAAGGGGGAAGGTGGCGGTGGAGCCGGCAGCCGTGGGTGGTTGCTGATGCAGAGAATGAACAGTGAGAGTGATCTAGGCAGGTAGATAGGTCACCACCCTGTGGATACAGAAAACAGACCTGATAAGACCTTCAGCAGACCCTGAGGAGGTTGGACCCCTCCCCATGAAGTTCCTCAATTCTGTTGACCTCTCCCTTAATCTGATTAAAATGTGATCCAGCCTAAAGAAGACCCAGCCTCCCTGGTAACCTCCTTAGCAACGGACTTTTACCTGGGAAGAGCCCCACGTGGGGGCAGGTTGAAGAGACCCTATAAAAGACACCTTGAACAAAGGAAGTGCGCGCATACGCTGCCTGAGCCCATGTGCTGCTTGTGCCCACGTGGTCGAGCACAAGTGGTGCCCGCATCTCCCCCCTTGAGATGTGTACTTTCATGCTTTCGTGTCCAGTGCTAGGATGTGTGTAGAGCTTCCTCCACCCTTGGAGAAGCCCGAGTTCTCTCTCGAGCACGTTATTCTTACTATTCTCTCTCCCACTTATCCTTCCTTCTTCCCTCAGAAACCTCTAAATAAAACCTGTTACTTCACTGCTTGTCTACTCCTGAAATTCTTTTCCACGAGCGAGACAAGAACCCAGTAACCCTGGGTCCCGGGTGGTAGAGGCGGCTGGGGAGAAAGTGACGTCTTTCTCCTCCCCGATTCACGGAAGTCACCCGTGGGGCCCCCCGACATCAAGAGGGGCCAGGCCTGGTGCAGGGTTCCGGGTCTCCGCTCTCTGCTCTCCCCTTCTGTTTCAGTGCTCGCCATGGCTTCGGGGCTCCTGAGAGCAGGTGGTGTCCCGAAGGGCTCCTGGACGTGGTAACAGCCTGGGTGCGAGCGGGGCCTCTTTGGAGCGCTCCCTTAAAGAAAGTGGGCTGCGGGGGCAGGGGGCGCTGAGTGATGCTCTCTCTGCAGAGGGCTGGAGACCCCCGTGCGCGAAGCCCTTTCTTCAGCGCTTGTTTTTCTCACGACTCGGCTCCAGGGCCCTGAATCCTGAGCACTGCTCAGGGCGGTTCTCAGATTTCTCCCGCAGCCACTTAGCGTTTCTGTGTGGGGCTAATCTTTCAGTAATTCGACGCCCTGGGGAACAGCCTTCCCTGCGACATTCTCAGCCCGCCCGCTTCCTGACAACCTGACTTCACTCTCTAAAACCTGCCACTAGCCAAGAGTAAAGTCAAAAACCACAGGCCGGCCATGGGCTGGGCCCCTCACGGAACGGATGTCCAGACCCCGTGGAAGGAAGGGCTTTGGGGAGGGCGTGGCGGGTGGACAGTGGAGGCCGGGCCTTGTGCAGCGGGAGGCTGAGGCTCTCACACTCGGCCCCAGCCCTGGCCCGGGAATGGGCCGCAGAGAAGGTCCTTCTCCTGTCGGGAGACCCTGCACCCCGCGTGGGCGCAGAAAGTCTGTCCTGGGTTGCCGGCTCTCTCCGCAGGGGGTGCCAGGAGCCTCGTGTCCCCCCGCCAGTTTGCCAGGGCCGGTGCCGGGTGCAATGGAAAATCCTATCAACAGCCTTTCCAGCAAACGTTGGGGGGTTTGTACTGTGACATAATGCAGGGCACACTCCATATTCCTATTTAAGACCTCGCAGCACATGAAAAGTTAGCTATTCTGCTGTAATTGAAGCCCAGGGCAGCTGCAAGAGGAAAATCCACCACTTTCTACCAGGAAGATTAGAGGCTGCTCCTAGCAAGGAGGAAAAAACCCAGTTATTAAAGCGTGCAGTTAAATAACGCGCGTGCGTGTTAGTGGGGCTGTGGGAGCAGGGTCCCCTGTCGCCAGGCCCTGGGCACAGAGAGTGGGCGGGGCAGCCGTGCCGCCTTCTTACCCGCTCCTGAGCTCACTTCCTGCCTTTCAGGGCTATTATCCACCCCCAAGAACACCCCAGAAGAGGCTTGAGGCACGTCAAAACCCTTTCCAGCGAGAGCCGGTGTAGACCCGGGAAGAGGTCAGAACGCCTCAGTCTGTCTGTCTGTGCAGGCTTGCTGGGAGCCTCCCGCATTTCACAGTAACGCTTCGTCAGCAACTTCCGGTCCTGTGGGACAGGGTGCCGAGTACCCGCTGTGCTGGGTTCCTGGGGTACTTAGCAGGATGCATGCGAAGTCTCCGGGATGTAGGAAGATTCTTTCAGTCTAGGACAACTGTAGCTATAACACATCTCCGCCTTCTCCCAAGACACACAGGGGCACCGTGCAAGAGAGAGGGGTGGAGGGGCAGGGAGGGGGTGCGGGGGGAGAGAGAAGGCCTGTACGCGCAGTTTCCTCGCTGGACTGTTTCACCACCCCAGGCACGAAACCGGATTCGCCTCAGCCATGGCTTTTACTTTGGTTTCTTTTGTTCCCGTGTAGGTGGCACTTCACGACCGCGGTGACACATGTGGGTCTGAGGCACAGTGACCGCAACCCCACGCGCTCAAAACTCCACCATGGCCCTGGGGCCCCTCAGGTGTGGCCATTCCACACAGTCCCTCTCCCAGGCTGCAGGTGTGTTTCTTTGGGGGGCGGGTCACACCCGGTGATGCTCAGGGGTTCCTCCTGGCTCTGCACTCAGGACTGACTCCTGAAGGGGCAATGGGGAACCATATGGGATGCCAGGGATTGAATTCGGGTCGGCCACCGGCAATGTAAATGCCCTCCCCGCTGGACTATCGCTCCGCCCCCCCCCCGCTGCAGCTTTTGGGGCGACCGCCGGCATCCACGGGGAAGCTGCGCCCCTTGAATTTCCCAGAGGAAGGATGAGGCAGAGCGGGAGATGCCCACAGGTCCGCCCCACCCAGGGCTGGGCAGAGGGTCCGGCAGGCTGCGCCCCCGGCCCCCGAAGACCTCTGCAGGAGCCGCGGTAGGTAGGCAGAGTGGAAGGAAGCGGGATGGGGAGGGAGGGGGCTGGCCGAGTCCCTGCCCCATGCCGTGTCCCGTGTCACCCTCCATCAGGGACTGTCACGGCCTTCCTGAGGCAGGACACCAAGCCAGGAGCCACTTTCCCAACACCAGCACTGCCTCGGTGCTGAGTCTCTCAGGGGGAAGGAGCCACTCAGAGCCTCTGCCTCCTGGGGTGCCTGGGCGGGCAGGGTCCCTTGGGTGCCCAGTCACCTGCCACTTGCCTGGGGTCAGAGGGCACGGTCAGAGCCAGAGCCCCCAGGGGGCCTGCTCCTTGCCTCCACCCCTCCCTCCATGGTGGGGGATCAAGGGTCACCCTGTTTGACTTCCTGCAGGCACCTCTCCCCCGAGGGGAGGGGAGGGGAGGGAAGGGGAGGGGAGGGGAGGGGAGGGGAGGGGAGGGGAGGGGAGGGGAGGGGAGGGGAGGGGAGGGGAGGGGAGGGGAGGAGGGGAGAGGAGAAAGTCTGCATTTATCACGAGGGGCCTTGGGCAAGTTCCAAGGCTCCAGAACCACAGGGCAGGTGGGCGCCAACCTCCCCATCAGAGGGGCGGGGGTCCCGGGACAAGCCCCTTGATACTGTGCGACAGCACACAGGGTCTTCCTCCCGGAGACGGGATTCACCAACCTGTCTCCTGAGGTGCCCGCAGGATTGAGCAAATCGCCGAGCTTCAGCACTGGGCTGGGAGCACAGCCCGCGAGCGTGAGCTGGGAGATGGGGCGGGGGCGGGCCGTGGGGTGGGGGGTGGCCCTCGCCTGCCTCTGTATGGAGGAACACCCAGGTGTATCGGGCACTTGGGCCAGTGGACATTGTTATCTCTGCGCTCCAAGATAACGGATCCCTTGCAGGCAGAGGATGTGTTTAGAGATTAAGTTCTATGCAGGCCATCGACATGCGTGTGTGCGTGGAGAGGGCCGTGTCCGGCGTGCATGTGTGCGTGGAGAGGGCCGCGTCCAACATGTGTGTGTGCGTGGAGAGGGCCGTGTCCGACATGCGTGTGTGCATGGAGAGGGCCGTGTCCGACATGCGTGTGTGCGTGGAGAGGGCCATGTCCGACATGCGTGTGTGCGTGGAGAGGGCCGTGTCTGACATGCGTGTGTGTGTGGAGAGGGCTGTGTCCGACATGCGTGTGTGCGTGGAGAGGGCCGTGTCCGACATGCGTGTGTGTGTGGAGAGGCCGTGTCGGACATGCGTGTGTGTGTGGAGAGGGCCGTGTCCGACATGTGTGCGTGTGTGCATGGAGAGGGCCGTGTCCGACATGCGTGTGTGTGTGGAGAGGGCCGTGTCCGACATGCGTGTGTGCGTGGAGAGGGCCGTGTCCGACGTGTGTGCGTGTGTGCATGGAGAGGGCCGTGTCCGGCGTGCGTGTGTGCGTGGAGAGGGCCATGTCCGACATGCGTGCGTGCGTGGAGAGGGCCGTGTCCGATGTGCGTGTGTGCGTGGAGAGGGCCGTGTCCAGCGGGCAGACAAACACTTCTTTGTGCACGGACAGCCAGAGCATGAGATTCCAGTGACCCCGGGTGGGGAAAGTCCAGCGCCCGAGTCTGGCTCTCTCCGTGCTCCCAGAGTCAGACTCCGCTGGCCCCGGAGAAAGCACAGTCCTGGGCCTGGGGCCGCTGTGCGCAGGGTCTCCTGGGGCCACCTCCGAGGCAGGACCTGGGCGTTGGGCCCGAGGGAAGGACTGTCGTGGGCATCTCCAGAGGGTCTTTCCCGAACACTCAATGGAAGTCGTGAGGCTAGAAAGCTTGGTGCGTGCCTGGGACAGGACTCGCACCACTGTGCTCGATGACTGAATATGGGGGCCCAGGATACGACAGGGCTCAAGGCGCTTGCCCAGCCTGCTGCCAGACCCCTGGCCCCCCGGGACTGATCTCTGTGCACAGAGCCCGGAATAGGCCTTAGAGCACCCATGGGTGTGTCCCAGCAAAGGCCACCCCGACCCCCACCAAAGAGAAGGAACACTCAGAGCCTCTGCCTCCTGGGGTGCCTGGGCAGGCAGGGTCCCTTGGGCCCCCAGTCACCTGCCACTTGCCTGGGGTCAGAGGGCACAGTCAGAGCCAGAGCCCCCGGGGGGCCTGCTCCTTGCCTCCACCCCTCCCTCGAAGGTGGGGGATCAAGGGTCACCCTGTTCGACTTCCTGCAGGCACCTCTCCCCCGAGGGCCTGTCCTGGACACAGCCACCGCGACAGAGATGGGACAGTGGAATCTGTCAGGGGAGAGGGGGGCTGGGGGGGACCCAGCAGCAGACCAGCACTCGTTTCAGTTGGGAGTGGGACGCCGGGAGAAGGCTGCTGCCTGTGAGGACCGTGGACTACAGCCACCCCCCTCAGGATACTCAGCCAAGCACCCACCTGCCTGGAGAGGCAGAGCAAGCGGTCTCAGTCGCTGGAACTGGACCTTGCATGGCATGGACAGTGTTTGCCTGGCACTCGGCAGCCCCGGGTTCGAACCTTGTCACTGGACATGGTCCCCTGGGCCCCACCAGGAGTGATTGCTGAGTGTAGAGCAAGGAGTGAACCCTGAGTACTGCCCCAACAGTACTCAGCAAACAAAGCTTGAGCAAACAAACAGACACAGCCTCGTGATATGTACAAGGCCAGAGCGGGAGTTCAGTGGGTGGGGAGATTGCCTGCGTGTGACCAACCCAGGTTCCGTCCTCGGCATCCCGTATGTCCCCCAGGCCCCACCAGGAGTGATTCCGGAGTGCAGAGCCAGGAGTCAGCCCTGAGCATCACCGGATGTGGCCCCCAAACAAACACACAAGCAAAACCCCAAACAAACAAACGATACAGGATGCCAAGAACAAGGGCTGAGTGACCATCTAGGAAGGATTGTCACGCGTGCCTAAATGTGCACGGAAGCCTACCAGGGCTGGAACCCGGGGAACCACCACTCGAGTTCCACGTTGGAAATGTGGCTGTTGGCCTTTATCTCAGACCCGACTTAGTTTTCTTCAACCAGCAGAATCATTTCCATTTGTAATGCCGTACTTGTTAATAGGACACGCTCAGGGCGTGGTGTTTGACAGACGTGTGCCGTGCGGCTTGGGGAGGGCTGGGTGGGTCTCCCCCAGCTCCGCTCAGCGGAGTTTCCCTCCCTGCTCTGATCTTCGGGCTGTCCGTGCAGCATCGCACCAGCAGTTTCCTTAGAGCGAAGGGAGAACCTGTGCACGAACTTTCAGAATAGATGGAGCTCAGAGCGCACTCCGCTGGGAACACAGAATTGCCACGCGCTGACTGAAGTCAGGGAGTAGGCAACACGTGACTCTGCTCACAGACGCGATGACGGACAACACCCTGGGTCTCGTCACCGCCAGTCACGCTGCTCTCTTCTTGGGCCTGCCTCGAGGCTGAGTAGTTCCAGCAGAATGCCACACCAGCGCATCTCTCGGGACCGACGATGGTGACCCGTGGTGGAGCTGCGAGGGTCTCCCCCGCTGCGGCTCACGTGCCAATCAAGCGCAGACGCGATTAGGGACAAGGACGCATCGCAGGCTGGGCGTGGGGGTGGCATTCTCCTGCATCTTCAGAGTCGCCATCTTGTCTGCACAGTCACAGGAAGCAACTTTTATTGTTCATTATTTATTTATTTATTTGGTTGGTTTTTGCTTTATGGGTCACACCCGGCGAAGCTCAGGGGTTCCTCCTGGCTCTGCATGCAGAAATTACTCCTGGCGGTGCTCAGGGGGACCACATGGGATGCTGGGGATCAACCCGGGTCGGCCACGTTCAAGGCAAATACCCTCCCCACTGTGCTATTGCTCCAGCCCCCTGTTCATTATTTTTATTTATTTATTTATTTATTTTTGCTTTTTGGGTCACACCCAGAGATGCTCAGGGGTTACTCCTGGCTTTGCACTCAGGAATTACTCCTGGCGGTGCTTGGGGGACCATATGGGCTGCCGGGGATCGAACCCGGGTCGGCCGCGTGCAAGGCAAACGCCCTACCCGCTGTGCTATCGCTCCGGCCCCTGTTCATTATTTTTAAAGAATCGATATTTCTATTTCTTTGCTTTGCAAATATTGAACATGGAGTTCCAGCGTTTGAGGCCCGGGTTCGATTCCTGACACTGGATGTCGCGCAGGCACCACTGGGAGTCAGTCCCAAGCACGGAACAGAGAGTAGCCCCCAAGCACCGCCAGGCGTGGCCCCCAAACCAAAGTGGGAGAGCGGGAGAATATGCCCCCAAACATTCCGTTAGACTCACGTGGATCTGGGGGTCGCACGGGCTGAGCGCCTGCTGTGCATGCAGGAAGCCCACTTGGATCCCCGGCACTGTGCAGCCCCCTGAGCACTGCCCCAACCACAGAGACAGGAGGGGAAACCACAGAAACCACAGCCAAGCCTCCCATGAAGGGCACGTGAGCTCCGGTGTAAGCATCCCAGGGTCCCTGCCTCCACACAAGCGTCTCATCTGTCTACTGGCCTCCGCAGAAAGACGGCAGACAGGGGTCTCAGGCTAGTTCACAAAGACTTCTCATAATTTTTTAATTTTTTAAATTTTAGTATTTATGAAATAAATTGGCAGAGAGTCTCTTGCCCGCACTCCTGGCTGTCTTCCCCGGGGCCCCTCGGAGGGGATGGGCTCCAGCTTCCCTCCCCACCCCGAGCAGAGCTCCCGGCGGCCGAAGACCACCGGAACCTAGCCACAGCTATGCTGGAGGCCCCTCTCCACACGTTCAGACAGGCCTCGCACATGAAGGTACCAGCAGAGGAACCCAGGTGTCTGTAATCCCATCAACGGCCAACATCCAGAGACTTAAAAGCAAGCTCCCAGAAGGGCGCGGCCGCTTTGTGGCTGCATGATATCTTGTAGCCTACTTTTCCCTCTGGGAGAAACTGGCAATCTTCTGAGAGTTTCCTGCCCACATGGGACAGCCTTGCAAGCTTTCCATGGTGTATTCATATGCAAAATCCAGTAATAAGCTGGATCTCATTCCCCTGACCCTGAAGAGCCCCCAGTGCGACATTGTTGGGAGGGCCGAGTCGAGAAAGACTTCTAAGATCTCAGGGAAAGGACGAATGAGAGGTTACTGAGCCCGCTCAAGAAATCGATGATTAACCGGATTTCGTGATTCGTGATGAAATGAATTAAAGCTTTATAAAATTGTATGAAATAAAATTTAAATTTATTTCACCCACTTAATTTGGGGCCAGTCCTGGTCACTCCTTGGGTCCATGTGGGCCACGCCCAGTGGTTCTCGAGGGTGACCTGGGCTACATCTGGTGTAGGAGGGGTATGTGGTGGCCAGAATTGAACTCAGGACCCATTTATGCTAAGCAGGTGTCTTTGCCATTTGAGTTGTCTCCCTGGACGCAGAATTTGAAGGAAGTCATGGCTGATCTTCATGTAAGCCAGGCCCCGTAACACATGGACAACAGTGCTGAAATTTGTGTTAATTAATCATATCCAAATTGGAGCCTGCAGTGGTCCATGTCAGTGCCATGACATTGAAAATAGGTAATTAAGGGCCAGACAGATAGTACAGTGGGGAGGGGACTTGCCTTGCCCAGGTTCAATCCCTGGCACTACATGTGGTTCCCTGAGCACCACCAGCGATAGGCGTAAGCTCTGAGCACTGCCAGGAGTGGTTCCCACACAAAAACAAACAAACAAAAATGGTTATTTACAGGTCTGAGAAATAATAGTGTAAGGCGCTTGCCTTGCATGCAGCTGACCCTGGGTGGAATCCTGGCACCACATAGGGTACCCTGAATGCCACCAATAGTGACCCCTGAGCACTAAACCAGGAGTGATCCCTGAGCACTGAGCACTGCGAGATTGGGGCTCCCTCTTAGAAGAAAACAAATTTTGAACTTTCATTGAAAACTTCTCTTCTTCCGAAGTAGGAGCTACCCACTCCGAGTGGACCTCCTGTCTAGGAGTGAGCAAAATTCTAGGTTTTACAAACCACAGGAGCTGGTTTCTCTCTGATACAGAGCAGGTCACAGATGGGGGGGACAGCGGCCAGCTCCGTGCTGTCCAGCCAAGGAGCTACTGGCCACATGTGACTTTGGAATCCCTGGAATGTGACTCGACCAAATCGATGATGTGATGTGTCAAATACACACAAGTAGGAAGGCTTAAAAAAATCTCAGTACTATTCTATAGTGATTATATATTCAAACACTAAGATTTTTGAAATATCAGTTTGAAATAATATATTTAAAAATTTATTAAAATTTGTTCCATGACTGTTAAAATAAAATTCAATTATTTTAACTGTTTAGGCTGGAATTTTTTTGTTTGGGGGGGCCACACGTGGCTGTGCTCAGGGCTTACACCTGGCTCTGCACTCAGGGGTCACTCCTGTCCCTTGGGGGACAGACGGGATGCCAGGAATTGAACCAGGGTTGGGCAATGCAGGGAAAGCATCTTACTTGCTGCCCTGACTTTTGACTGTATGAAACACGGCCACTAGAGAGTCTTTACTTGTTCATGTGACTTACGTGTCTGTCTGTTTTTCAGTGCTAACTACTGGACAGCTGAGGTGCTGGACTCAAATGGGAGCTGTCATAGTCAATATGCAACTCCATGTTTAGTTCATCTATCATGTATGTACGTGTATGTACATGCCACTTGCATAACAGTGGTTTGTCCTTGCTCCTCCCTCAGGGAGCTTAGGTTTATTGAGTTACTCTCAAAACAGTGCTCCCGAGGCACACCCAATTTCATCAGGCACTAATAGCCCTGTATTGCTTTTTTCTTTCCTTTATGTCCTTTGCATGGTTTAGCAATATTATTTTTGTATGGGCACACGAAGACAGTTAATGCTATGTTTTATGCTATATGCTATATTTAACATGGGAGTTAAATGACTCAAATAATATTTACTCCTGGGCATCCAACATATCTACCTGACTTAAGCTTCAGTTGCCCTTACTTCCTAATACCCCCAAAAGGGGGGTCCCAGCGAGGGGCAAGGATGGACCCAGGGCAAGCTGTAAGCTACTCTGGCATCGAAAAGGGACAAGCTAAGCACCATAAGAAGTATAATAAGTTAAAAGAACAGTCATGACCCAAAACAGAAATAACTGAATAAAGACCCTGCTGGGGTTAGGAAAGACTATCCTGGCCTGAGGACTGTGGTCAGGGACATATAGCGAGGTGTCCCCAGGAAGAACCACCTTAAAGCCATTTCTAACCAAAATGGCTAGAAATATTCGTATTCAATGAATGTTTAAATGGATTACTTATGATTATGGATTAATATGATTGATTAAATGGATTACTAGCTGAGGGAAGGAGAAAGCAATGCACCCTTAGGTGGAATGCCGCCCTTGAGGGGATCTCCTAGGAATCTAGGGTGCTGAACCCCCAGAGGAGATGTTGTCCTTGAGTTCATCTCCAGAACTTCCCCTGAAGGAGCCACTTTACATCTGTTTATTATGATGATGTTAAACCCCACCATGTGTATCCCACCCTTCATGATTTCTACATAACTACTCTGTAAGAGAAGAAGGAGAGGAAGAAAAATAAACTGGCCCTGATTACCAACCAGCCTGGGACCCTGTCCCACCATTCCTTCATCTGTCCATCACTCTAGGCCAGCCGGGGGAATGGTTCTTGGCCACTGAACACATGTGTCCCATGCACCCACGCATTTTGAACTCATTTTGAACTTATGTACCGACATATCTGTTCACTGTGTAGCATGTGGGTAAACATGTATGTATGCATGTTCCTATCTCTCCATTCATGCCTCCATCAGTACTCTGTATGCATCTATCATGTATGTCTGACTGTGTCGACTCAAACGAGTGTATCTATGCACCTCCCCATTGACCTGTTGTGTAAACACACACACAAAAGGGGGCACAGCACAGGGCACAGGGCAGCAGTGCTCTATCTCTCCGGCCGCCTGCGTTCGGTAGTCTCCAGCCGCTTCCCCCACCCTGGGGAGGTTGATGGCGATGATGAGGCAGGCGAAGGAAGGAACGAGGGCCAGGCTGGTTGGTCTCAGTTGCAGTTTATTCCATTCCCATCTCCATTCTCCTCTGATTCTCCTCCTGCTTCTCCCTCCCCCATCCTACTTCATTCTCCTTCTCCTCTGGATCTGGATCTCCATCTGGCTTCTCCAGATGTGGCACTGGGACTGGCATCTGACAGCAATGACATCTGACAGCAACAATCCCAGCTAGCGTCTGCATTGCAATGTAATTCTCAAAGGAAATCTAGCTGTTTGGAGAAATCGCTGGGTTCAGGGTTAGGGCAAAGAAAGTACAGATTCAGGCTAGAAAGTTACCTCAGCCGGGAGAAAAGAATTTCTCCAAAAATGACCATCAAAATTACACAAAAGAATAATGGAAATGCCAACTGGCCAAATCTAGAATCATATGAGCACCAAAATAAATAATAGGAGTCAATTACAACTAACTGGCCAAAATAAAAATTCTTGAGCCAATATTCAAACAAATAGCAAATATACTTCCTAACAGTGGAGTGTCAATAAATGCAGGAGAAAGGACAACAAAAGGAGAAACCCACAGATTAATTCTAAAACTATTAGGGGAAAATTTCATGAGAAACAGTATTTACCTAAGTTAAAATTTCTCCCCATATATTAGTTACAGAGGAAAAATTCCTATATATAGTTCAGAAGAATAATATAAAACTTTACAATCGAAAAATCATCAAAATAAACCAAAACTAATGATGCAATCTTGCTGCCTTTGTACTTTTAAATATCACGGAGAGGGTTCAAACGCCCCACCTCTACCTCCCTCGGTTTGATGGAGGAAAATTACCCTAATCTAAGTTGGGTTGATGAATCACCATTAGAGTCATTGGAATTCTTTCCCCAAAATCTCTGCAAGACAAGAGTTTGCAGAAAGTCTTCCCAACTTCATGACTATGGCAGCTGAGGTACAATTAAAAGAGTATTTATAAAACCAAAATTATGCTATTTATTGCATCTATGATATTGATACTATATATTAAAGCAAATTTAATCAGAATAAAAGAACATAAGAAGAATATACCACCACCTTTATATGTGCTGCTGTTATATTTGAACACTTTAAATAGAGTTTTGATTCTAAAGCTGCATTGACACCTTTTTAAATGTTTCTTGAAATTTTAAAAAAAAAGATATAAAGGGAAAATTTTTCAATGGGAAAATCAGGACAAGAATATGAAATGAGACATCCTAAGATACAGAAAGCTGTTTTGCCAGTTAAATAACTTCTATCATGGGGTTCGGAGAGACAGCACCAGCCTTGCGTGCAGCAGTCTTTGGGTTTGGTCCCTGTCACTGCATCTGGGTCCCTGAGGACTAGTAGGAGTGGAGTGATCCCTGAGCACAGAGCCAGGAGTGAGCCCCGAGTAAAGCTGGTGTGATACATATAGATGATATACACGTATGTGTGTGTGTGTGTGTGCGTGTGTGTATAAACTTCCATATTAAAAATGCAGTCATGGCCCGGCCAGAGAGACAGCACAGTGAGTGAGTGAGGCACTTGCCTTGCACGTGGCCAACTCAGGCTCGATTCCCGACCGTGATTGCACGTGCGCCCCAGAGACCCTGGGAGTGATCCTTGGGCATAGCAGGGTGTGGCCCCCAAACAAAAACTACAGCAACAAAAACCAACAAATGCAGGGGGCAACAGACTAGCACAACAGAGAGGGCATTTACTTTGCACGTGACCCACCTGGTCCACCCCACTTGGTCCCCCGAGCACTGCCAGGAGTGATTCCTCAGGGCAGAGCCAGGAGTACCCCCTGAGCACCGCCAGGTTTGGTCCAAAACAAAACAACAAGAACAACAAATGCAGTCATGCCATTTGCTGTCTACACCATGGAGTAGAACCTTTCGTGTGGGGCTGGAAAGTTCTCCCTGCACCCAGCCCAGCTGGGTTAGAGCCATAGCTCTCCTGAGCCCAGGGAGTAATCGTGAGCACACAGGGCCAGAGTCCTGAGCACAGAGCCCTGAGCACAGCCAGGTGTGGCCCCAAAGCAGATCAATAGAACTTTTTGTCTGGGGGCCCTTGCTGGCAGTGTCAGACCACTGGGCACAGGGCCTCACCCAGGCCTACTGCATTACAGAACATGTGTCTGGTTCTTAAGCCTCCCCCTCCCTCTCCCGGCTTTTTTTTTTTTAAATAATGTATGAGTACTGCTATTTGTTCAGCCACTGATTAAGCTGGAAAGGGGTCTTTTATTTATTATTTTTATTCTCTTTTGGTCACACCCGGCAATGTACAGGGGTTAACTCCTGGCTCTGCACTCAGGAATAACTCCTGGCAGTGCTTGGGGGACCATGTGGGATCCTGGGACTCGAACCCAGGTTGGCTTCATGCAAGGCAAATGCCCTACCCGCTGTGCTATTGCTCCAGCCCCCTCCCCCAGCTTTTACAGTGTGTCCTTCATGTCAACTGAGCAACCCACAAATATCAGAAGATACTTCCTTAGGCGAGGAGGGGGCATACCTGGCAATGCCCAGGGTTCACTCCTGGCTCTGTGCTCAGCATCACTCCTGGTGGGTTCAGGGGACTGTGTGGGGTGTCGGGAATTGAACCCAGGTTGGCCACATGCAAGCAAGCATCCTAGCTGCTGTACAGTCACTCCAGCCCCAGAAGATACTTTTGACTTACTACTTCTGCCTTCCCTCTGCTAAACAGCGTTAGTTTACGCTACTCATTTATTCAAAGTCATTACAGCATTCATATCTAAACACGTGTCACTGTCACTGTCATCCCGTTGCTCATCGATTTGTTCGAGCGGGCACCAGTAACGTCTCTCATTGTGAGACTTCTTGTTACTGTTTTTTGCATATCCAATACGCATGGGTAGCTTGCCAGGCTCTGCCGTGTGGGTGGGATACTCTCAGTAGCTTGCCGGGGTCTCCAAGAGGGGCGGAGGAATCGAACACAGGTTGGCCTCGTGAAAGGTGAATCTCCTACTGCTGTGCTATCGCTCCAGCCCATAAACACGTGTATAAATAAATATATATATCAAATACAATATCCGCACCTGGGAAAATTAACATACCCAAGATCGAATCACTGGCCTAGAGCAGAATGTCGACTAGCAGCTTTCTCTGCTGTGTCCCTCTCTGCATCCGAGCCAGGTCCCGCATGAGTGTGACCCTCCCCCTGCAGGGCCATCTCTCCGGCTCTATTTCATTTTAGTGATGCCGGAGATCAAGCCGGCTCATGCACATAAGGCAGATGTTCGACCTCTGAGCTCCATCCCCACCTTCCGACTCTGCATTTAAATGAGAATATAGAAAGTCAGTTGAATACTTACTAGTCGCTGTGAAAATTTACAAAGAAGGTAAATTTAGAAATATTTGCCTGACTTACTTATTTACCTCTGGGGAACCACACCCGGGGAGCCCAGTGCTCAGGCTTATATCGGCCTGGGCTTGGCACTCGGAGCCTCCAGAACGAAAATAGTGTATGCCAGTCCTTTGAGGTGTATCTCCAGCCCCCACTTTACTATATTAAGAATCCCATGTATGAATGGTTTATAACAAAAACTGCAACTTTCAGATGTTAAGATTTTTATGTAGGTGTTTGGAACTTTGGGAAGAAATAGTAAAATTACTTCGCTTCTGTTTTTCAGCTAAAAGTTGGAACCAAACGATCAGTTTGCATCAGGCTCCGGTTGGCTTCCTGAGCAGTTCAGTGCCAAGATAATACACTGGTATTAACCCTGTGATTTTGCCAAATAAAAGTAGGATTCTTAAGAACGATTTTAAAGAAAGGCTGTCGGACGCATGCTTGGGTTAGCTGGGCCTGTGTGCCCTACGGGCCCTTATCTGACTCTCGTGTTTGAGGAGTCCCTGGGAATCCTCCGAGCTCCCTTGTGTGTTCTCCAGAAGGAATGTCAGAATCCAAATGTTTTTCCTTACCTGACAGCAAAAGCCCAGCCTGCAGGCAAGTGTCACCTGCTTAGATAAACCTCTCAGGCACCATTTCAATGCTCAGAAGCAGCCATAGTTTATGGGGCCAAATAAAATATGAGCTTTATAATGTCAGTCTAGGGGCATTTCAACAAAGTCTCTTTCCTTCTAGAACTCAATTTTCAAAATTTACTTTTAAAAATTGTATGAGGCACCGTGACTTACTAAGTTATTCCTAGTTGAGTTTTGGGTGTAGAATGTTGCAGCCCGGATACCACCACCAGGCACCTCCCTCCTCCGCCAGTGCTCCCAAGCTCCCTCTCACGTGCCCCACAGAGCAAACCGCGCTGAAACACAAGCAACTTGTGTTCTCAGTAAAATATTTTTTATTCCATTAAAGAACTGTGATTTGCAAAGTTATTAATGGTTGAGTCTGGGGCATATAATATTCTAGCACGAACCCCACCGCCAGGGTCAACTTCCCCCCACCAGAGATCCCGTGCAAAGTCCAGTTTGAAGGACCAGGTTCCCTGGGCCCCTAAGGACAACCTCAAGACTCAGCTGATGAGTTTCCCAGGAAAGGTGGCCGGGCTATGCCACCTCGGGTTCTCGATGCTGTCTCACCTGCCATGCCGGGCGCTCGGCCCACACCGGAAGTGCAGGGTCAAGTTCTTGTTGGGCCTTGTTGGGCCTCACAGCAAATTGTCCAGGTGGAGCCACTAACGGCAACACACATTCCACTGGAGAGACAAGCCCGGCTCTCCCGTTGCTTCCTTTTCTGAACGCGTCGGAATGTTCCTATGAGTCATTTTCCCAAGAAACGAAAGGGGGGGGGGGGACATTGGTATACAGAACACCAGAACAAGACACGACAGCCTCTGGCCACAACATGTCCAACTGGAGGGGCAGACGGGGAGGCAGGGATGACTCTGAGATCAAACAGCCTCCCCGGACCTGCTGGCCTGGCCCAGCTGAGGCTGACTCTGGTGGGCACGGACGTTTGCTAGGCGCCGGGCAGATCCCAGTTGCCATGTTCCAGCAGCAGTCTGTGGTTTCTTCCTCTAGCGTTTTCTCAGGAAAGAGCCTGAGCTCTTAAATAAGGTCTCTGGGGGCCGGAGAGATAGTTCAATGGGTAGAGTGTTTGCCATGCATGCAGCTGACGGGGGTTTAATCTCCGGTGCCCCATATGATCCCGTGAACCCTGTCAGGCATGATCCCTGAGTGCAGAGTCCGGGGCAAGCCCTGAGCACCACTGGGTATAGCCCCAGAAGAAAACAAAATTATCTCCAGTCGCCTGGTGAGATTAGTGCTGTTATTCCTCCCATTTAGCAGATGGAGAAACAGAGACTAAGGGCCACGAAGCAGCCCGACACACGGGATGGTCGGTGCCCAGACCACAGGGTCCCTGGCAGGTCACCTGAGCTGCTCGCAGCCCTGAGCGGGGCCGTCTCTTTCCTTCCTTGCGCTATTTTTCTTTCACTGATCAAGTCTCTTTCCCGGGACATTTTTTCCCCTGAATATCTGTTACGTAGCCAACGGTTCAAAGCAAGCAGAGCCTCTCTTACAGTGGCACCCCTCTGTCCCCTCACAGCCACTCGGGCTCCGTCCCCGGCCCCGTGTGGCCCTCCGAGCCCCGCCAGGAATAAGCCCCGAGCAGTGCCCGGTGGCCCAGAAACTAAAAAAGAAAACAAAGACTGTGATTCCCTACGCCTCCGCCTCGCGTGTTTTCTTGTAAGCAGCAGGATCAGGATCGTGGAGCCTGAGCGGGACGGGGGGAGGGGTGCAGGGAGGGGGTCTGCCTTTGAGCAGGGTCTCCCCAGTGAGGCAGGTGCCCTTCCCCAAGCCTGGATCTCCTCGTACCTAGATAATCAGCGCCCACAGCACTCCCGGGGCCTCCTGCTGCCAGTCCTCAGGGAGTGGACAGCAAACTCCGTGGGAGCTTTGAGGAGTAATCAGGGTTCACCGAGCTCAGTGCTCGCCCGGGCTCCTCCCTGGGGGACCGGCTTCTGCGGAGGGCTTGTGTCTATGGGCCCCTGCTGTAAGTTTGAGGGCGGAGGCCCCAGGGAAGCCATCTGGTCCAGACTGGGGCCATCTGACGACTGCTAAGCGTCTAGCGAGGCCGCACCCTCCTGGGCCCTGACGCCCTCCCGGCCGGCCTTCACCGGTCATCAGGCAATCCCCAGTCCAGCTGGCCCCTGCCTTAGCCCTTAAGTGGCTTATACCGCGGGCCACTTTTCAACCGTGCTGAGCCTGGAGAGTCGTTTTACCCCATGCATCATGATCCACGCCCCTTGGTCACCTGTTGGAGCATCTTCTGGGTGTAGAAGCTGCCTCGCCGGCAGGACCACTGCAAAGAGCTGGCCAAGGGCTGGCAGCCGGTTAGGGGGCTGCAACTCCTTGCTACTGTTTCCTTTCCACAGAATCAGCATTCTAGCCTCCTCGTCTCTTTATCTGTATCTTCCCTGGGTGCCAGGGACCGAACCCCGGTGCCCGTGTCATGGGGGCAAGGTCTCCGCTTTGCCTTTCACCACATCCCCACCCACCCATTTTCTTTTCATTCCTTCATCCCGTGAGCCTGCTCCAAGATACTGCTCTTTCCGGCTGTCTCCGGAGCTGATGACAGGTCTGCGTCCCTAGACATCACCCTGAGTCAGCTCCACTTTGGGCCTTTCCTGGCGTCCTGGAACCAGCCACGAAAGAGTCCTCCAGAACGTGCTGCAAATGGACACTCAGACCCCATCTTGGCTCTTCTGAGTCAGAACCTCTGGGATGAATCAGTAATTTGTTGTCAACAGCCCTGGGAGAATGGGGTGGAATTCTAGTGTGAGAAGCAGACTCCCTTCATTTCTAATCAGCTCCTAGTTGCTTTATGACTAAAAGTCCCCAGTTATTTTTTTTTTCCTTTTTGGGTCACATCCAGCGATGTTCAGGGATCACTGCTGGCTCTGCACCTCGAATTACTCCTGGCAGTGCTTGGGGGACCATCTAGGATGCTGGGGGTTGAACTCGGGTCGGCCATGTGCAAGGCAAATGCCCTGCTCGTTGTACTATCGCTCTGGCTCCAAGGGTCCCCAATTCTATTCTGAAAGATACAATTAACTACCTTGTGCTCAGACTATGTAAAATTAGGATCTATGGGTCTCTCATACAAGTGGCTCGGAGTCCACTTCTAGTTACTGTACCTAACTGATTGTAAATGTGGGTGACTCAGGTGGTCGGGCATTCATTTTCACAGCCGTGCGTAACATCCCCCGGTTCACAGTCTGCCCAGTGTGTCCAGGTCTGTGTTTAGTGGGTCAGCAGGACACCTCCAAGCACAGAATTTGGAGGGGAAAAGAGGCTTTCCCGGGCTGGGTTTCCAACAATTTTATTCCCCTAAAACTGTCGAGCAATTGAGTTCTCCGTGGGAAGCTCATGGCTGTGTGTCACAAAGGCTGGGTGATGTTCAGTCCTTTGGACTGTGTCAATCTTTTCCTTCCTATTTTTGCTGATTTTTTCCAAGAAATATTTAGGGGCAGCAGAAATAAGGTGGTGGTGGGGGTGGGGGGAACAGGTGATGGTCAGGAAGTAGATCTGAGGTCAGGGGCAAGGAGGAGAGGTGAGATGGAAGCTGAAACAAAGCCTCTCATCTCAAATGACCCCCAAACACCACTAATTAAACATACTTTAAAATGATCCAAACTGGAGCGAGAGCACAGTGGGTAGGGCGTTTGCCTTGCACTCAGCTGACCCGGGTTCCATTCCTCCGTCCCTCTCCGAGAGCCCCGGCAAGCTACCGAAAGTATCCCGCCCACACGGCAGAGCCTGGCAAGCTCCCCGTGGCATATTCGATATGCCAAGAACAGTAACAACAAGTCTCACAATGGAGACGTTACTGGTGCCCGCTCGAGCAAATTGATGAACGACAGGATGACAGTGATACAGTGCTAAAATGATCCTATATTAAATCTTGGCTTGGTACTTCAGAGAACTGAATGGTTAAACGTTTACTAACTTCCCTCCTATCATTTCTCAAGTGATAAGACAGATTTAGTTTTATTCAACTTTTGTCAACTCCAGGGATTAATCCACACCCAAGGCCTCACACATACAGCATGTGTGTTCTATTGCCGAGTCACATTCCTCACCTTACTCTGCAAAGTAAAAGCTTTTTTCCCTTTGGGTCCTACCTGGCAGTGCTCAAGAGGTTACTCATGGTCTGAGGATGCTCCCTGTGGTCCTTGGGGGACCAGGAATTGAACCCAGGCCTCCATGCACGAAGCAAGTGCTCATCCACTGAGCTCTCTCTCTCTCTCTCTCTCTCTCTCTCTCTCTCTCTCTCCCCTTCTCTTTCTCTCTCCTTCTCTCTCTCCTCTTTCTCCCCTTCTCTCTCCCTCTCCCCTTCTCTCTCTCCTCCTCTCCCCCTTTCTTTCCCCCTTCACTCTCTCCTCTCTCCTTCTCCCCTTCTCTCTCCTCTCTCCCTCCCTATTCTTTCCTTCTCCTTCTCTCTCCTTCTCTCTCTTCCCCTCTCTCTCTCCCTTTGTCTCTCCGTCTCCTTCTCTCCCCTTCTCTCTCCCTCTTTTTCTCTCTCCCCTTTTTACTCTCCCCCCCTCTCTCCTGCATATCAATTTTAAATCAACTAAATATGCAAACATGCATAATTTTAGGATAAATCAGTATTAGTGCACACATTTCAGAGGAAATGTCAGTCTTTCTCATGCCATTCACTTTGAGGAAGGAAGAAACCCACTCACATAGGCTAATAAAAGCATTTAGTACATTTTCGTGTATAGGAGTCTGTCCTCAAGGGAGCATTTCACAGTTATTCTTCATTCCATCACAGTTTCCCTGGAAGGGAGGGAGAGGGGTGCAGTGAGCCAGAGCCAAGGAAATGAATCACTGTTTGGCTTCATCCAAAGGACAGCTCAGCCTTCGATTCAAGTTAAGATTCTCTGGCAAAGGACTAGCTATGATTTAGGTCCATGACAGCAGCTCAGACATCACTTGGGTCGTCTCTGGCTATCTGTCACATACAGGACCCGGGGGGCAGCTATGGACCAGGGCTTCCCGGGAAAGCCGACACTTCGAGTGTTCCATCCTGATTTCTCCTCAGATCCCACAGAACCTACAATGACCTGGCACTAGACTTGGCTTTTGGAATTCCGATGTCTTACATGTGGTGGTGAAGGTGTTTGTTTGTTTGTTTGTTTGTTTGTTTGTTTGTTTGTTTTTTATTTGTTTGTTTTACTGATTAGGCCTCATCTATCTCGAGTCTTTTTTCTAATTCCAGGTGATCATGCTCTTTTTGGTTGACTTTTTTCTCTGCTTTTTTTCTCTTTTTTTAATTTTTAAATTTATTTTTAATATTAATTTTTATTTCTGTTGAATCGCTGTGAGATCTTAGAGCATTACAAAGTTATTCATGATTGGGTATCAGTCATACAATGTTCTAATACCCAGTATAATCCCTCCACCAGTATTATTTCCCAGCACCAATGTCCCCAGTTTCCCTCCCTGTCCCCCAAACAAACCCACCCCAGCCCGCCTCTATGGCAGACATCTCTCCTCTCTCTCTCTCTCTCTCTCTCTCTCTCTCTCTCTCTCTCTCTCTCTCTCTCTCTCACTCACTCACTCTCACTCTTTCTCTCTCCCCTCTCTCTTCTCTCTTTTCAGGCATTATGGTTTGCAATACAGAAGTTGAAAGGTTATCATGTATATCCCTTTTATCCGTTTACCTACTTTCAACACTCAGTTCTTGTCCAGAGTGATCATTTCCAACTAATGTCGTCAAAATGGACCCTCCTCTATCTTAACTATTCTCCACCCCTCCACATTTTTGTAATTTCCAACAAACGGACTAGTCCTCCTGGCCCATTTTTTTCCTGGCCTTGAATAGTCCTTTCATACTATTTTTTATATAAACATCCCACAATAGAATGCAGTCATGCTATATCTGTCCCTCTCTTTCTGACTCATTTCACTCAGCATGATACTCTCCATGACCATCCATTTATAGGCAAATTTCATGACCTCGTTTTTCCTAACAGCCGTGTAGTATTCCATTGTGTAGATGTGCCATAGTTTCTTTACCCAGTCGTCTGTTGTCGGGCACTCAGGGTCAACACTGTCTTCTTGAACTCTCATCCCACCCCTTAATTTTTCTTCTGCCTTTCACACAAATTTCAGTCCCAGATCATCTCCGCCTTTTTCCATCTCTGCATCCAAACTGCCGTGCTTTGCGGGTTGCTTCCGGAGCTCTATCACGCGGTCTTTCAGCCTTTTGGGCCCCTCATGGACTCTGCCTGGCTTTAGCGGCTGGTCGCCAGCTCACCTCTGTAACACACCATCGTAATCCCAGCTCCCCTACTCCGCGCTGAGGACCTTGTCACTTACAGTCACGGCACAGTCCTCCGGTCCCACTTCAATATCCTTTGCACCTTAATCATTCTTCTCTTCCTTACTGCTTCAGAAGAAGCTGTTCCATTCTTTATTCAGTTTCGTTATCACTCCGACTTTTTAAATTTTTTTTCCAGTTTGTGGGCCATCCCCAGCAATGCTCAGGGGTCACTCCTGGTGGACCACAGGGATGCCGGGGACTGAATCCAGGTCAGTTGCATACAAGGCAAACGCCCTCCCTGCTGTGCTATCGCTCCCGCCCTTCACTTCGACTCGTCACTCTCCTTTATCCTGGCATTCTCTCAGCTCAGTGCCTCCGTTTCCTCCCCATCTGTATCTCTTGAACACTTTTGTTAGGGTTCCAGAGACTCAGTACTCTCCTTATCAAACCAGGCGGGACATTCCCACCTCCCCCTTGGTTTTGCAGTTCCTTCCAATTATTATTTTCTTGGCTTCCTTTCTTGTAGGGGGTAGAGGGTCAGCCTCAGGGGCTACTCTTGGCTCTCTGTTTAGGGGACCATACGGGTCGGAGATGATCAGGGTCAATCTCAAGCAAGGCAAATGCCTTAACCTCTGGACTATCTCTCCCACCTTTCACTTCCTTTCTAGGGTAGATTTGTTTGCTCCTGGACTTCTTAAAAACTGGTTAATGCTAAACCACTTCACAGAATTTGCTTTCTCAGATGCTACCAATAAATGGCCTCAAATGACCAAACCCAATGCTTTTTTGTTTCATTTTAATTTTGTTTGTTTGTTTGTTTGTTGGGCCATACCCAGTGTTGCTCAGGGTTTACTCCTGGATCTGTGCTTAGGGCTAACTCCTGGAAGGGTTCAGGGGACTATGTGGGGTGCTGGGGATTGAACCCGGGTCAGCGGGGTGCAAGGTAAGCTCCTGTCCCACTGTACTGTCACTCTGGCCCCTCCAGTGGTCCTTTATTTATTTTTTTGGCTTTTGGAGTCACACCCGGCAATTCACAGCAGTCACTACTGGCTCTGCACTCAGGAATTACTCCTAGCAATGCTTGAGGGACCATATGGGATGCGAGGGATCGAATCTGGGTCGGCCACGTGCAAGGCAAACGCCCTCCCCACTGTGCTATCACTCCGGCCCTTCCAGTGGTCCTTTAAATTGCTCACCTTACCTCACCTCTCGGGCTGGAGCGAGAGCACAGCGGGTAGGGTGTTTGCCTTGCACACAGACAATCTGGATTCGATTCCTCCATCCCTCTCGGAGAGCCTGGCAAGCTACCAGGAGTATCCCGCCGACATGGCAGAGCCTGGCAAGCTCCCCGTGGCATATTCGATATGCCAAAAACAGTCACAACAAGTTCTCACAATGGAGACGTTACTGGTGCCTGCTCGAGCAAATTGATGAACAACAGGATGACAGTGCAACAGTGCTACATTGCTCCCTCACCTCTCTGGGCTGTCCTTACCAACTCATCTCTGTCTCCTTCCATGCTCAGCTGTGGTGAAACACAGCAGCTCACACGGAAGCTTCTCGGCCTCGATTCTTGGCTCTCCGGTGATGGCCGACAGGGATCCACACTTCTCCAAGATCCCCCACACCCCATCAATTCTCACATTTTCTATTCCTGCTTCTTACGGATAGTTCCAGAATCCAAGCACGACCACCGAGTGACACCCGGCTGTCCCACAGGAAGGGCAGCGGTGCCGTTTCTATAAAGAAAGGCAAGTGCTCCAGGCTCACACGCCACACGGTCCCTGTCGTGACTCTGAGCCCGGCTGTGTGGTGTGAAGACGGACAGACAGTGAATGCGTGAGCGTGCGTGGCTATGGGACAACAAAACTTTACTTATGTACAACGATATTTGAATTTCACATCCTTTTCAATGATCTTAAAATATCCCTTGAAACACTTGTAAAAAGCCACTTGGAAAGGGGAGGAAAAAACTACCCATCCCACAACCGGTTGGAGGTGGCCCTCAGGATGGCCCGGCGCCAGAGGCTGGGATACACACTCCTCACTTTTTGCTGTCCCCTCCTCCCCATAGGCATCGACACTGCCTATGTCGATGTGTGACTGTCAGGAACTTTGCGTTCCGCTTTAAACTGTCTTTTTTTTTTTTGTCTTTTTTAGGTCACACCCGGTGATGCACAGGGGTTACTCCTGGCTCTACACTCAGGAATTACTCCTGACAGTGCTCGGGGAACCATATGGGATGCTGGGAATTGAACCAGGGTCGGCCACATGCAAGGCAAACACCCTACCCGCTGTGCTATCGCTCCTGCCCCTAAACTGTCTTTGTGTAACTAATCAAATGCAGGTTCTCACACACGCAAGGCTTGAGCCACATCCACAGCCCCAGGATTGTCTTTTTAATTAAGTTGTTTATTTATTGGACCACACCCAATGGCGCTCAGGACTTCTCCTGGCTCTGCACTCAGGGATCACTCCTGGCAGGTTCCGGGGGCCGTATCGGGTGCTAGAATCAAACCCAAGTTGGCTCCATGTAAGGCAAGACCCATACCTGCTGTATTATCATTCCACACCCATACCTGCTGTGTTATCATTCCACACCCTTGTCTTTTATTTATTTATTGTTTTTTGGTGTCACACCCAGCATTGCTCTGGAGTTTCTCCTGGCTCTGTGCTCAGGAATCACATGCAAGGCATATGCCCTACCGGCTGTACTATCGTTTCAAACAGTGAGAGTGGGTTCTTGCAGTTAGATTTAAAATGGGCTTGGCAAAACAAGTATTAATATAAAATTTCATTTTCAAATAAGATAAGTGAGCATCTTTTTTGCGCTATAGTTAAATAGTACAAAAGCTGGTATTAGGATGCTTTTCTCTAAACTTTATTTGGACTCATATGAATTACCACATAGTACTCAATCATCTACATTTTCCAAGAGAGAAAGAAATAACTGTGATATACAGTCTTTCGGGGTTCTTTTTAGGTCTTTGAATCACATCCCATTGCACCCCGAGTGCCAGTCAGTCTGACAATGGGTAACACCGTCTACACAGCAACTCAGCAAAGTTCCACAGTGCTCAGCTAAAGGTTGAAGGAGATATTCATATGTGGAATGAAAATATCTTTTCTTATCACTTAGACTTCTGAATACTACTAGAATACTGTCACATTCATTTAGTCTCTAAGAAGTGATTAAGGTTATAGATCTTTCATAGTCTCTTTTCCTACCCATTCAATTGCAAGATTCTGAAAAAGGGAATTTAGGCTAACCTTGCCCTAACATGTTTATTTTTAAAGCCCAGGGCCAAAGGAGCATGTTTAACTTTCATATTTCACATAATTGGGTTTTTGTTTTGTTTTGTTCTGTTTGGGGACCACACCCAGCAGAGCTTAGGGCTGACTCCTGCCTCTGCAGTCTGGCTCACTCCTGAGGGGACTTGGGGGGACCATCTCTAGCAACAGGGATGGAAACCAGGGTGGCCTTGTGCAAGGAGAGGGCCCTCCCGGGGGGACAATCACTGCAGTCCCGCCATAATTATGATAACTCTTCTGACGCCAGAACTTCACAAAAAAAACTGAAAGTTTAGTTACTTTGCTTCCTAATGAAAACAAAGCTAACCAACAAATACATAAACAAAAATATTTAGCAAAGCACCACCATTAGGTGTGATCAATTGAGAGTATACAAAATCAATTATAACTAGATCTATGTAACCCTAGGCACATTCTAATTTATATCTTTTAAATTCAATGATGCTAACCTTTGTTTGTAATCACCTCATTACTACTTTATAGAGAGGCTCTTTAACAATTTTATTTATCAATGTACATGTACATCTGATCATGAGTAGAATTTGGCCCTCATTTAAAGGGGATTATCAGAAAATATCAAAATATTCTGCAATGCAGAGTCTCTTGTCCCCGGCCCTGGCTGTCTTCACCAGGGCCCCTCGGAGTGGGGCAGGTTGAGTTTCCCTCCCCACCCTGGCAGCCGAAGACCTCTGGAACCCAATCACAGCCATGCTCAAGGCCCCTCTCCACACATTTGGACAAGCCTCACGCATGAAGGAACCAGCAGAGGAACCCAGGTGTGTGGGTCCCGGGGCTGAGATCTCCAAGCCTCTTCGGATTGGGACTGGGCCTCCTCCACCCAGATCCCCCATTTCCCAGTAGCTTGGCAGCCACACCCACAAACTGCCCCCAGTACCACGTAATCCCATCAATGGCCAACATCCAAGACTATAAAACCAAACTCCTGAAAGCACGGGCTGCATTCGAGGCCGTGCAACCTCTTATAGCCTAGTTCTCCCTCTCGGAGAACCTGGCAAGCTACTGAGAGTATCCTGCCCACAGGGCAGAGCCTGGCAAGCTTTCTGTGGTGTACTCAATATGCCAAATACAGTAATAATGATGGTCTCATTCCCCTGACCCTGAAAGAGCCTCCAATGTGGCACCGTTGGGAAGGACAGGTAAAGAGAAGCTGCTAAAATCTCAGGGCTAGGACAAATGGGGATGTTACCAGGCCCACTTGAGCAAATCGATGATCAATGGGATGACAGTGATACAGTGATCAAAATAACCTAACAAAGGCCCCTGGGGTGGGCATTCTCTTATTTTCCTTTAATAGGTATAATGAAAGTTAAAATATATTACATTAACCCTTTCAAATATCAAGTGTTTAGGAAACATGTCTGTTTTGGGTACATTTGGTAAAGGGAAATTTTTTGTCAGCTGTTCTGGGGCCACACCCCGTTGTCAGGGCTGACTCCAGGCTCTTTCACCAGGGATCACTCCTGGCAGTGCTTGGGTGAACCATCTGGGCCACAAGGGAATGAACCAGGGTCAGCTGTGTGCAGGACACTTACTGCACTGGATTATCTCTGCAGTCCAATAAACATCTATTTTTTTAATTTTTAATTTTTTTTTCTTTTTGGGTCCCCAGCAATGCTCAGGGGTTACTCCTGGCTCTGCACTCAGGAATCACTCCTGGCAGTGCTCAGGGGACCCTATGGGATGCCAGGAATTAAACCCAGGTTGGCCATGTGCAAGGCAGACACCCTACCCGATATACTATCGCTCCGCACCCCCTTTTTTTTTTAAAATCTGTAAACAGATTATTCTGTCAGAGGGAGAAGGTGAAAAAAAAATGGCTGGAAATTTCTTTCCTAGAGAAAAAGACCTGCTGCTCGTGCGTATCTCCATTATATTGAGGCGAATGGAGGGCACTTTGGGAAGGATCTTTGGGGATCAAATTGTGGAGCAGGCTGGGCCCCTCCAGGTCAGTGGTTCCACAACTGTGAAGTCACCCTGCCTGCTGGGGAGCGTCTGAGCAGGGTCCAGCCTGGTGGCAGCCGGAGGAGACCTGGGTGGGGGCCCAGGCCAGCAGTTCCATCCACTCCGCAGCACCCCCTGCCCCCACCACTTCAGCCAAATAAAGGGCCGGAGAAGCACAATGTCCTCGCGGGTGGGGCCCTGCACCCCAAGAACCAGCGTCGCCCAGGGCCGCGCCAGCTGCTCGGGAGGCCGGGGAGGCCTCTCCCTGTGTTGGGACGAAGGGAGGAGCAGAAGTGGGGGGGCGGAGACCCCGTAGCTGCTGGCCGAGAAAGTGACAAGGAACCAAACACGCCGCAACGCCTCGGAAACGTCAGGCAAAGGAACAAGCGGACTGAGTCGCCTGACTGTCAAAATAGTCAATAAGGTAAAAGAACAAAACAGGCCTGTGAGTGCATGTCATCACATCAAAGGGAGTTTTGTTTCCAAACACGCAGAGGAAGTGGCCAACTTAAAATAAATCATGTTCTAAAAGCTGGGAATTCATTTTCTCAGAGAAACAATGTTCAAAAAATGGCCGGCAGCCAAAATCATTTCAAAAGGGCCCATTTACCTCCTGTGGTACCTCTGCAGCTCAAGGGGGCGAGGGCGGAGAGAGGCGAGCGGGGCTCTGAGACCAGAGACCCTCTCCACGAGCACCGGGTGGGGGGGACGCGGCTGCAGGGAGGAGGAGCGAGGGCCCGGCGGACGGTGGCCTGGATGGGCTCTGCCCGCCTTTCAGGCTCATCCCGAGCCAAGCTCCAGTGCTCTCCAGACGTGCATCTCGGGGGGACTTGGGGGACCAAATGGGAGGCGAAGAAGCATAAACCGAGGGTGAGGAGGAACGGGTTCTCTGCAGAAACCAGGGAGTACGGACGGGCTTAAGGCACGAGCCCTGCAGGCCGCAGCCGCGCTTGGACCCCCAGCACCAGACAGGGTCCCACACACGAGCCTGGGGTGAGCTTGGAGTGTTGCTGGGTGTGGCCCCCAAACAGACAGACAGACAGACAGACAGACAGACAGACGGGGGCATGCAGAAGGCCTGGGGTGGGGAAATCAGGGGAGAGAGATGAGCAGAGCGCAGGGCTGAGGCCCGGCCCGGGAAGCAGCTCTCCCGGGGACGGCCCCAAGAGGCTGCCAGGCCCAGCCTCCGGGAATTTGATCCCCGCCTGCTCCGAGGATCGGGCCTGGGAGAGACGCTGCCAGCGGGCCGAGCAGCGGAAGAATGTTCACCAGCTGAGAGGAATTTAGGGAGTGACGGACTTCGGGTCCATTTTCCTTTCCCGGGCGCGAGGAAGGCTGAGGGTTTGACATCGGGGAGAGGAAAGCCGAGCAAGATGCCAGCCGGGATGCTCCCCTGGCTGAAGAGGCCAGGGAACAGTCTCCGCCAGGGAACAGTCTCCGTCCAGGGAAGAGTCTCCGTCCAGGGAAGAGTCTCCGCCCAGGGAACAGTCTCCGCCAGGGAACAGTCTCCGTCCAGGGAACAGTCTCCGTCCAGGGAAGAGTCTCCGCCCAGGGAACAGTCTCCGTCCAGGGAAGAGTCTCCATCCAGGGAACAGTCTCCGCCAGGGAACAGTCTCCGTCCAGGGAACAGTCTCCGCCCAGGGAAGAGTCTCCGTCCAGGGAACAGTCTCCGTCCAGGGAAGAGTCTCCATCCAGGGAACAGTCTCCGCCAGGGAACAGTCTCCGTCCAGGGAAGAGTCTCCGTCCAGGGAAGAGTCTCCGTCCAGGGAAGAGTCTCCGTCCAGGGAAGAGTCTCCGCCCAGGGAACAGTCTCCGCCAGGGAACAGTCTCCGTCCAGGGAAGAGTCTCCGCCCAGGGAACAGTCTCCGCCAGGGAACAGTCTCCGCCCAGGGAACAGTCTCCGTCCAGGGAACAGTCTCCGCCCAGGGAACAGTCTCCGCCAGGGAACAGTCTCCGTCCAGGGAAGAGTCTCCGTCCAGGGAAGAGTCTCCGTCCAGGGAAGAGTCTCCGCCCAGGGAACAGTCTCCGCCCAGGGAACAGTCTCCGTCCAGGGAAGAGTCCCCGTCCAGGGAACAGTCTCCGTCCAGGGAAGAGTCCCGGCCCAGGGAACAGTCTCCGTCCAGGGAAGAGTCTCCGCCCAGGGAACAGTCTCCGCCAGGGAACAGTCTCCGCCCAGGGAACAGTCTCCGTCCAGGGAACAGTCTCCGCCCAGGGAACAGTCTCCGCCAGGGAACAGTCTCCGTCCAGGGAAGAGTCTCTGTCCAGGGAAGAGTCTCCGTCCAGGGAAGAGTCTCCGTCCAGGGAAGAGTCTCCGCCCAGGGAACAGTCTCCGCCCAGGGAACAGTCTCCGCCCAGGGAACAGTCTCCGTCCAGGGAAGAGTCCCCGTCCAGGGAACAGTCTCCGTCCAGGGAAGAGTCCCCGCCCAGGGAACAGTCTCCGTCCAGGGAAGAGTCCCCGCCCAGGGAAGAGTCTCCGCCAGGGAACAGTCTCCGTCCAGGGAACAGTCTCCGTCCAGGGAAGAGTCTCCGTCCAGGGAAGAGTCTCCGTCCAGGGAACAGTCTCCGCCCAGGGAACAGTCTCCGCCCAGGGAACAGTCTCCGTCCAGGGAAGAGTCCCTGCCCAGGGAACAGTCTCCGCCCAGGGAACAGTCTCCGTCCAGGGAAGAGTCCCCGCCCAGGGAACAGTCTCCGTCCAGGGAAGAGTCTCCGCCCAGGGAACAGTCTCCGTCCAGGGAAGAGTCTCCGTCCAGGGAACAGTCTCCGTCCAGGGAAGAGTCTCCGCCCAGGGAACAGTCTCCGCCAGGGAACAGTCTCCGTCCAGGGAAGAGTCTCCGTCCAGGGAAGAGTCTCCGTCCAGGGAAGAGTCTCCGCCCAGGGAACAGTCTCCGTCCAGGGAAGAGTCCCCGCCCAGGGAACAGTCTCCGCCCAGGGAACAGTCTCCGTCCAGGGAAGAGTCTCCGCCCAGGGAACAGTCTCCGTCCAGGGAACAGTCTCCGTCCAGGGAAGAGTCTCTGTCCAGGGAACAGTCTCTGCCCAGGGAACAGTCTCCGTCCAGGGAACAGTCTCCGCCCAGGGAACAGTCTCCATCCAGGGAAGCCAACACGCGTCTCGCCGTGCCAAGCCCGGGGTACTCGCCCCCGGGCGCCCGGCCCCTGCCAGCCTTCGAGCTCACAGTTTCTCTCTCCTTGCCGGCTCTTGGGTTTCAGTGACGGCTTCTGAAGGCGCCTGCTCGGAAGGAGGGCGAATCCCTGCCGCCCCATCGGGTGGGAGTTCAGTCTCTCCCACACCGGGGCACTGCCTGCTGCTCCCAGTCTGGGGCGCCCCAAACCCAGGGCGATGTTGGTCTCCGTGCGGGGCAGTGGGGGGGCACAGCAGGAGCCCGGGGGAGGGTGCTAGTGATGTCGGTGGGCCCCACGGGTGACTTACGTGAAGCGGGGAGGAGAAAGACGGTCACTTTCTCTCCAACCGCCTCAAACACCCGGGACCCAGGGTTACTCGATCGAGGAAAAGAATTTCAGGAGTAAACAAGCAGTGAAGTAGCAAATTTTATTTAGAAGGTCTTAGGGAAGGAGGAAGGGATAAGTAGAAAAGAAAAACCAGTAGGAGTAACGCGCTCGAGAAAGAACGAGGGCTCCTCCGAAGACGGAGAGAGCTCTACACACATCCTAGCACTGGACACGAAAGCATGAAAGTACACATCTCAAGGGGGGAGATGCGGGCGGGCGACACATGTGCCTGGCCACCACATGTGCTCGGCCACGTGGGCACAAGCAGCACATGGGCTCAGGCAGCGTATGCGCGCACTTCCTTTGTTCAAGGTGGCCTTTATAGGGTTTCTCCAACCTGCCCCCACGTGGGGGCTTCTTCCCAGGTAAAAGTCCGTTGCTGATCTTGATGCCACAATCCACACAGAAGCGGCAGGCATTCTGGTGAGCAACGCGGCCCGGACAATGCTCCGGACCCGAATCGGGGCCAGCATCACTGGGGGGCCAGAGGGAGGAGGTGCCGCCTGCACACCTTCTCCAGATGGAACCCTGGCGACACTGAGCAGCAACTAACACGGCTCCAGGATTCGGGACTGGGACACATCCGAGCCGCGTGGCCGCTAGCGCAGCCGCGTGACCTTTTCTAAAACCTGAAAACATACAATCTTTGAATGGAAAACTAATTATCAAATGCCTCCTTATTAGGGTTATCTTGTTTGGGGATATAACTCCCACAACAATAGTGAGTTTTGTGTTGAAATATGGAACGCAATCAAGGTGAAGAAAAAATAAAGTGAGGTTCATCAGTTATACAGTTGGGGTGGGGGGCGGGGGTATACCGGGGATTTTGGTGGTGGAATATGGGCACTGGTGAAAGGATGGTGTTTGAATACGGTATAACTGAGACATAAACCTGAGAACTCTGTAACTTTCCACATGGTGATAAAATTTAAAAAAAAATAAAAATTAAAAAAAAAAAGTCCGTTGCTAAGGAGGTTACCAGGGAGGTTGGGAGTGGTGACGGTCTTCTTTAGGCTGGATCACATTTTAATCAGATTAAGGGAGAGGTTGACAGAATTGAGGAACTTCATGGGGAGGGGTCCAACCTCCTCAGGGTCTGCTGAAGGTCTTATCAGGTCCGTTTCCTGTATCCACAGGGTGGGTCAGTCTCAGGATTCTCCTCCCAGGAGACTTTGATAATCTAAGTTTCATTGCCAGGGGCCTTTCCCTATCTACCTGCCTACATCACTAGGGTTCCTCCAACGCTGTCCCCGACGGCCTCTGAGACCACAGGACAGGGGCGGCTCTCGCTCCCGAAAGCTTCCGAACATAAACGTCCCTTCCCAAGGGGGCTGCAGGAGACCTGATCCAGTGCCTTTCTAAGTTCCACACGTGCATTTAAACATTAAAACACCCTGCTTATTGCTGACTTAGCGATCTGCAGAAGAGATGTTCGAACACGCTGTGTGGTTTGGGAAAGACAGATGCTCCGAGACCAGCCTAACGAACCAGGCGCGCGAGCTTCGGGGGTCTCTAGACGCCGCTGGGTTGGCCTCCTCATCTGACGCGGGAAAGACCGGATGAGACGAGCTCCAAGGCCCCTTCCAGCCCCGAGGACCACAAGGCATCGCATCAGTCGTGCGCGGCCAAGACCTCAGCAGCCGCCCGTTTGCTCCGGTCACCTGTAAGAGGCCCCTGCATGGGGCAGGGCCAGCAAGCCACCTGCAGGTCCGCCGAGGGCTTGACGCATTTCCCTGGGACAACAAAGGTTTGGGGCGGGTTGGAGAGCACAGTGGGGAGGGCGCGCGCCTTGCACACGGCTGAGCTGGGTTCAACCCCAGCACCACACCAGGGGCCCCTGAGCCCCACCAGGTGTGGCCCCCGAACAAACCCCCAAACACCGAGGACCGACACAAGCTGAGGATGCTAAGTCATCTCTGTGAAGTGACAAAACAGCAATGAATTCAGTCACCACCAAGCCCACTGCCCGTCACTCTTTCTCAGCCTCACCTGCAAGGGTGTTTAATCCAGGCACTAATTCAAACAAGGTCATTTTCCCCCACCTCATATTTTCTAGTTGTACAATTTTACCCAGAAGATAGAAAACTAAATCCATGCAGCAAAAATTTATGTTTATTCCTTAATAATTTTTTTGCTTGTTTTTGAGCTATACCTGGTAATGTTCAGGGGCTGCTCCTGGCTCTGCACTCAGGAATCACTCCTGGCGGTGCTCAGAGATTGGGGTGTCGAGGGTTGAACCCGGCCGGCTGCGTGCAAGGCAAGCGCCCCACCCACTGAATTATCACTCGCCCCCTCAAAGTTTCTTAATATTGATTTTTTTTTTCTTTTTGGGTCACACCCGATGATGCACAGGGGTTACTCCTGGCTCTGCACTCAGGAATTACTCCTGGCAGTGCTCGGGGGACCCTATGGGATGCTGGGAATCGAACCCGGGTTGGCACATGCAAGGCAAACGCCCTCCCTGCTGTGCTATTGCTCCAGCCCCTTAATATTGATTTTTAAAATGACGCGTCAGAAACCTAGCTCACGGCGTTTCCACGTGCAGTAGTAACTTCTCTGGGGGTCCGCAAGAAGGAGACACAGGGGCAACAGTCACCTTTGGAGGCGCGGGACACAGCGGGAGCACGGCAGAAGCTGGTTCTGTCTCCGAGAGGCACGTGCACCCTCCTGGCCAGCCGAGAGGCGGAGTGTCCACGCACCGCCGGACCCGGCCAGCAGCGTGCCAGGCAAGGCCCAGCCTCTGTTCTCCGCCTCCACCACACCCGGTTCCTGTCCCGCCACATGACATCTCACTAGGCCATCAGCCTCGCTGAACTGAGACGTCTGGTTTCAGGAGAAAGATCGTGGATAACCAGGGGCGAGTTGGGGCCCATTCCAGGTCAGACGCAGCCTTCCAGCCCCTCACCTCCTCCCTCTGCAGAGCTGGAGGCCCAGATGGGTGAAACGGAGACGACAGGTCAGCCCCGAACCCCTCAGGACAGAGGCTGGTCTCTCCACTGCACTCCAGACCTGACCCGGAGCCCTCGTAGGCCTTCTGCCCTCTAGGGCAGGGCCAGAGTGTAACCAGGGGAAGGAGGAAGGCAGGCAGGAGGAGGAGGAGGGAGGGAGGGAGGGAGGGAGGGAGGGAGGGAGGGAGGGAGGGAGGGAGGGAGGGAGGGAGGGAAGGGAGGGAGTGAGGAAGGGAGGAAGGAAGGAAGGAAGGAAGGAAGGAAGGAGGGAGGGAGGGAGGGAAGGAGGGAGGGAGGGAAGGAGGGAGGGAGGGAAGGGAGGAAGGGAGGGAGGAAGGAAGGAAGGAAGGAAGGGTGGGACTGTCCAGCTGCCCTCAGTGCTGTGCCCAGTACAGGCAGGACTGTCCAGCCCCATCAGCATTGTGCCCTGTGTGGGCGGGACTGTCCAGCTGCCCTCAGCGCCATGCTACGTGCGCGCAAGGCCCCGGGCACCTGCCCTCACTGGCTGCATTTCCAGCTCTGAAGTCTGGGTGCAGGGACCCGTCCAGACTTCACTCACCCCCATCCCCACCTGTCGCCTTGCAGGGGTGCACGCTGCAGCTCTCTCAGCACCCTCCCCCCCTTTGTTTTTTTGGGGGCTACAGATATAGGTCCTTTAGGTGCAGCTTGTTGAAGCTTCTATTTAAGAGTTTCTATTTCCAGGAGCTGGAGCGATAGCACAGCGGGTAGGGCGTTTGCCTTGCACGCAGCCATGCCAGGTTCAATTCCCAGCATCCCATATGGTCCCCCGAGCACCGCCAGGGGTAATTCCTGAGTGCAGAGCCAGGAGTAACCCCTGTGCATCGCCGGGTGTGACCCAAAAAGCAAAATAAAATAAAATTCACAGATGCTTTAAAAAAAAAAAAAGGAGTTTCTATTTCCTTTGGTTGGGAGCACAGACGGCAGTGCTCAGGGCTTACTCCTGGCCCTGCACTCAGGGACCACTCCTGGTGGGCTTCAGGGGCGGGGCAGGGGGCGGTGCCTGGAATCAAGCTAGCTCCCTACCCACTGACAACTCCGGTTCCAGAGTTTATGTTTTGAGTCCTTCATTGTTGAACAAAATATCCAGCTCCTTACCCTCTTGCCAGGTCAATTACCAGAGTTTTTCAGGTGGGGTATTTAGGGTTTGATAACTAAAGAATAATTTCTTCAAGGAATAAACATCATTGAAAGTTCTGAGTCAGGGAAAAACCGTTACTTGTTTCTAAAACGCTCCTTTACATTGTGTCAAGTAAGTCACAATATTTCTAATTCTTTCCAGTGTCTCAATGTGTATACAAGAGTTTAATTTTGTTGCAAAGAAAAAGGTATCTGCTTGATGCCAACTCAAATACTGCCAGGAGATAGGCTTTGTTTTGTTTTGTTTTGTTTTGTTTCCCTTCCAAATCAGTAATAGAAACAGAAGACTTGGAAGTCTGGGGTGAAAAATTCCAAATGGCTCTACGTGAATAAAATTTTCCAGCCATTAAGCATTAGAATGGATAGGAGAAAATATATATTCTTTTTTGTTGTTGTTGTTGTTTTTTGGGTCACACCCGGCGATGCACAGGGGTTACTCCTGGCTCTTCACTCAGGAATTACCCCTGGCGGTGCTCAGGGGACCATATGGGATGCTGGGATTAGAACCTGGGTCGACCGCATGCAAGGCAAACGCCCTACCCGCTGTGCTATTGCTCCAGCCCGAAAATATATATTCTATCCTCAAAAAGGGAAGAGAACTATATGAAGGTATTATATGTAGACATGATTATAGTTTCCTTAACCAGCACTTCTTCAAATCCCTCTTACTAGGGGCCCTTAGCGGGTACCCGTGATGTACGAATGCTCAAATCTTAGTTCCGCATCATCATTTTCTAATTTAAAAAGTTAAAAAAAAATTGTTTTTTTTCCCCTCCCTTTTGGGTCACACCCGGCAATGCTCAGGGGTCACTCCTGGTTCTGCACTCAGGAATTACTCCTGGGGGTGCTCAGGGGACCATATGGGACCAAACACAGGTCGGCTGCATGCAAGGCAAACGCCCTAGCCGCTGTGCTATCGCTCCGGCCCCCAGAATTTGTCCTGATCCATCAGCTTTATCACAAGCTAAAAGCTGGAGAACACGACTGCATTACTATCTCATATGAAACGTTCCTCCGTCTCACTCTAGTGACCTTTATTTATTCAGTTAGTTATTTTTGCTACACCCAGCTGTGCTCAGGGCTTACTGCTGGTCCTGCACTCAGGAATCGTTCTGTCACTCCTGAAGGAACTGGGGGCCACACAGGATGTCGTTCTGGGGATCAAACCTGGTTCGGCCCCATGCCAGGCCAGCACCTTCCCTGCTGTGGGTCGCTCTGGCCCACGGTTTTTCTTTTCTTAAAGGGGCCAACCCACGCGTGGTCAGCAAGGTCCAGGGATTCGTCATCTGCAATCTGAGCCCCCCAGTGAGGGCTACAGCGTGGCACTGAGGGCCAGCAGGGTCAGTGAGGGTGCACCCTGCTGAACTGGGGCTCAAATTCAGGACCTGAGCTGTCTGTCCCAGGATGTCAAAAAAAAAATTCTTTAACATTTATGAATTCAAATTATGTCAGCACACGTGCTTTTTTTCCCCCCTTGGTGTCACACAAGGCAGTGCTCAGGGCTTCCTTCTGGCTCTGCACTCAGGGGTCTCGCCTGGTGGGGCTTGGGAACCACCTGGAGCACTGGGGATGGAACCCCGGCCACCAGGTACAAGGCAAGGCCCTACAGGTGCTATCTGATAGGACCAAATTTTCATTTCCACGACCTCCTTGGTCTCTTCCAGAAGATTCTCCACTATGGATCCCACCCAGCAACATCACTCCCGGGTGTCTAAACAGTCCCATATCCGAGAACCGAGTCACATCTTACACACACACACAGCCCCTCCCGTCCTCCAGGGAGGTCAGTGGCCAGTTTGGGAAATACCCGTCTAGACACATTTCCCACTGAGGAACAGAGAAGAAAGGGTGGGGAGCAGGAGGGGGCTCTTATTCATCACACTCAGAAGTCTAGAGATTTCCACAGAAAGAGGTTCAACCCCCCAAATTTTAAATGGGAGCCCGGTTTACTTCTATGTCCCGGGAGCGGGGGTCACTAGACAGATGCGGTGAGTGAACTATCACCTGCCACGGTGCAGTCCGACAGCTAAATCAGTTACCCCTTTGGTTAATCATAAAGCCACTGTCACTGGTAGTTTTTTAATCATATATGACTAGAAACGTGTCGATTACTCTTCACTATATTTGAGAGACACACAGCTTTGTCAGAATGAGACAGAGCAAAGGTTTTGGGAGATGCCAGGCTGTTGCCCTTGAAGACAGAGGGACAGGTCAGAGCCGGGGCCAGACAGGCTGGGGGAAGCTGGGCGAGGAGAGGGAACTGCTTCTCTCCCCAGCTTCAGACTCTGAGGCCACGCACTCCTGCTGTTTGGGGTGCTGCTCGCGGGGTTCACTTACGGTAACAGTGGGACTCTAATAGAGCCCCCGATAGAATTCTGGTTATCCTCACTGCCCCTGTCAACATAATCTCTCCCTGCTAGGTTCCCCCTTTTCAGAATCCGTTCTCTGGGCTGTTTTTGTTGTTGCAAGTCAAATCTGTTGTTCTCGCAGAGTATGAACTGCTGCTAATGCTAGTTAAGTGACTTTCCGAGAACATGAGCGGAAGCAGGAACAGGGGCAGCTCACGTACCTACCCTCAGGGGCATTTGCCCGGTGGGCTCGGGAAGGGTCCTAGGGACGGAGCTATAGTCCAGAAAGTCCAAAACAGGCGAGGGGGCCTGGGGGACAGAGTTTTCCGCAGTCACCCCCGACTGCTGGGGGACAGCTGCCTCCCTGGACCTGCGTGCGACTCCATGGGCACCCATCACCGTGACATGCGAGTGGCCACGGGAGTGTCCACTTGCACAGGGGCACATGCAACTGGAGGTGGGCGTCTCCATGCATGTGGTGGCACCAAGGTCGTGTTCACATGCAGAGAATCATGTGGAGGCAGGTGTCCACACACATGGGGACACATGGCTCAGGTGGAGGAGATGTCCACGTGCACGGGGTCACATGCAGGACCTGGACTGCAGAGTCAGGCCTTCCCACGTGACCCAGAGACAGGGGCGCGGGGCTCCTGGGCAGGGGGAGCAGAAGGGAGGCGCCTTCGGGGCCAGCTGAGGACGGGGGGGGGGGGGGGGGGGAGGGGCGCCCGGGCAGTGGCGCCAAGGCTGGCAAGCCTGGGGGGACCCGGGGTAGAGCCCGTGCAGCGGACCCGGCTAGAGAGGGACCCGCACGGCCCCGAGGGCCCCGAGTCCCCCGTTGGCGCGGGGCCCGGCGCTTCCCGGGACTCAGGGGCGGCGGGCGCGGGGGGCGGCGGGCGCGGGGGGCGGCGGCGGGGGGCGCGCCCGCTCCCACAATGCCCCGCTGCGCCCCAGTTCCGTTAGCGGCGGCTCCGCGGCTGCAGCGCCCGCGACGGCCGAGGGGGGCGCCCCGCGCCGCCGCCCGCGCGCTCGGCCCGGCCGGGAGGGCGGAGCCGCCGGCCCCGCGGAGGGCCCGGCCCGGCCCGCCCCAGGCTCGGCCGCCCCGCGCCCGCCCGCCCGCGCCCCGCGCCCGCCCGCGCCCGGCCTCGGCCCCGGCCCGCCCGCCGCCCGCCGCCGCCGCCGCCGCTGCCCGGTGCCCGGTACCCGCCGCCGCCGCCGCCGCCTCGCCCGGGCCGGGAGGGCGCAGGGGCCGGGCGGGGGGCCGGGCTGGGGCGCCGCAGTTGCGAAACTCGTGAGTATCAACTTGGCGCGGGGCGGGCGCGGCGGGACCCCCAGGCGGGCGGGGCGGGGGCGGCGGGACCCCCACCACCACCCACCCCCGGCGCGCGCTGGGCTGGCGTGGCGGGACCTCCAGCGGGCGCGGGGCGGGGGGCGATCGGGACCCCCAGGTGGGGGCGGCGGGACCCGGGGCGGGGGTGGCGGGACCCCCCAGGCGGGGGCGCGGGACCCCCGGGGGTTGCGGCGCCCTTGGCGGGGGTGAGGCCGCTGCGCCCGGGCTGTCCCCGCCGCGGGCCGGCGAGAGGTCGGGCCGCGCGCGGCAGCTCGGCGGGGCCGGGCCCGGGGCAGCGTCGGGGGCTCCCGGGTCCCCCGTCCCGCCCGGGGCGAAGTTGCGCGCGCGGCGCCGCCGCCCGCGGGGGTCCCCGACACGGTCCCGGCCGCGCGCGGCCACTCGGGCGCGCTGCGCGCCGCGGGGCCGGCCCGACCGGACCTCCGGGAGCGGCCGATGCGGGGCGCGTCCCCCGGGCCGGTGTCCGGCCGCCGGGTCCGTCCCTCCTGTGGCGGCTCCGCGGGCCGCTGGGTGGCTCTGCAGGGCGAGGGACCGCGACGGGGACGCCGCGTCGCCGCCGACCGCGGGGCGCTTTTCGCGGTTCTCTCGGGCCCCGCTGAAGCCTGGCCCCTGTGGGTCGCCGGGAGAGGGGCGTGGGGTGACCGGGGCGCCCTCGGCCTGCGTCCCCGGCGCCCGGGAAGCCCGGGCCAGGCCAGCGCTGCCCTGCGCAGGGCCGGGCGCCGGCCGCCGGGCCACACGTGGCCACCGCGCTGTCAGTCCGGGGAGCGGCCGTGAGAGTTTGGATCCCCAGCGGGCCGGTCAGTGTCACTTTTTAAGTTTTCTTGATCCGCCCCGGGAGCCGTCCCTGGCCCCGAGAAACCGCTGGCGCCCTGTCCACGGCGGCAGGAGGGCCGGACCCCGCGTAACGGTTATTCTGCGGAGGGATCAGGCACCAGCAAAATTTATGGTGCAGGCGGGGTTGGCGGTGTGGGTGGGGGGCCTGGAGCTCGGGGACCACTCCCGGCGGCACCTGGGGGGACTGAGGGACCCTATTCCTGGTGGGAAATGAGCCAGGGTGGACTAGCCACTAGGCAGCCCCCGGCCCCTCTGCTGTGTCGGGCTCGCTGGCCCCTGTGTGTTAATCACCTGACAGGCGGGTGATAAAACCTGTCAAAGTCTCAGAATCTCCCAAGTGTCTCCTGCTGGCACCTGGGTGGCCCGGGTCAGTGCTTCTTGGCTGTTCCTCCACTGAGCCGGACTTCTGGGCCTCCAGAACCGAGGGGCCTGGGAGAGCCAGGAAGGCAGTGGGGGCAGGGGGAGAGTCGGGGGCGCCTCCTGCTTTGCTGTCGGGTCGCAGACTTTCTCCTTTTGGGGGGTAGCGCCGGTTTGAAGTTGTGAGCGGCTGTGCTTTGGTGTCTTTCATCCCCGCTTTTCGCCTGCGTCGATGTTTTAACTTCTGACGCGCCCGGGCGGGCTGCGGTCACCGTTTTGCTCAGGCTGGACTGCGTCGCCGCACCGGGTCCTGCAGAGAGAGGGTGGGCTTCCCAGCGATGCTGTCTAGCACGCGGTCTGTTCCGCGCTGCCGTCACGCGTGCAGCTGGCTGTCATCTCCGGCTCGGCGCAGGTTGGCTGCGGGCCGCCGGCTTGGCTGTTTCTCCTGTCCTCGGTTACGACATCCCTCCGTATCCCGCAAGTGTTCAGAGCGTCGCAGGGCTCTGCCGTGGGTGTGTGTCGGGGTGGGTCGATGGAGAGGAAAAGGTCGTGTGGCGGAAACCCGGGCCTTGGGCTTGAGGACTGTGTCCCACCTGTTCCTCTCCTCCCATCCCCGCCTGCTCAGGGCCTTCGGGTTGGGGATGCCCTCGGGGCGCTCTGAAGGTCTCTCCCTGCCCCGGGGCAGCATTGATGCAGGGTTTGCTCCCCAGTCCCTACCCAGGGCCCGGGTGTGGCGTGGCTGCACCAGGAAGATGCTCCCCGGCCGAGGGAGATGGCTGGCGCTGTCCCATTAGCCCGGGGAGGACAGAGCACCGCCCCGTAGGGAGGGCACACCCGGAGACTGTCGAGGCCGAGCTTGTGGCATTCACTCGGCATTTGAACCTGACGCTCCTGACGGAAGCCGGGCCCCGGCCACGCTCCGCGCTCAGCCCTGGAACCTTCTGCCCGGGCTTCCCGCCTTCCCTCGCCTGCTTTCTCCGCCGCAGAGGCCCGTGACCCCGGGGCTCCTTCCCGGTCTGAGGATCAGACGCTGCCGGCTTCCGAGGTGCGGGTCCCGGCTCTGTGCTCAGGGGCCCCCCCTGGTGGTGTTGGGGGTCCGGCGGGGGCCAGGCAGGTGCCCTGTTGGACTCTGGTTAGTGGGAAGCAGCCGGGGGCTGGTGTTAGGGGACATGGACGCCCCGGGGCCTGTGGCCCGTCCAGTGCCTTTTAGGGAGCCGCCTTTTAATTAGTGACTCTTGTTCGTTTCTGCTGCAGATAATCCTCTTTCTAAGTACATCATTCAGGTAATTATGTTTTGGGTTGTTTTTTTTCCCCCCATCAGCTCAGGATTACTGAAGAAAAAAAAAATCCTCTATATTGTTTTATGCTTGTCGCCTGCTGATCTGAGCGTGTCTGAGGTGCCGGGCAGCAGAGGGAAGGGGACGTGCAGGCACGGCGGGCGGGCCTGCAGGGGGTGGGGGGTCCTTGCCTAGCGGGTGTTGAGGTGACCCGGGACTCAGGGCCGGGGAGCCCCCTCGAGCCAGTCCTCATCTTCCCCCCAGGCCTCCTGCCCCTCCGAGCCCGGCCAGCTCAGGGCCCCCTGAGCGTGTGCTGGTGGCTGCCCGCGTGATCCTCACACGCGTGTGGCTTTCTTGTCTCCCTCCTCACGTGACTCCCACAGTCTTCTCAGAACTTTGGTTTCCTTTCAGAAGGTCCCCCGGGACTCAGACGCGTGATCCCAGGTTCCCTCCGGGGTTGTATTTGTGGCCCGCTTAGCGCATGGGGGACCCGGGGTCTCCGCCCGCCCCTCTCCCCGGAGCCCGCGGTGCCCCTGGGCTGCTCTGCCTCCGAACGGCAGCCCTGGGACCCGTGGGCAGGCCGGGGAGCGAGGATGGGCCCTCACTTCCCGTCTCTTCCCCAGCCCAGAGAGAGGGCGGGGGTAGGGCGCTTGCCTCCCCGGGTTCCGATGTCTGCAGCTCGTGGGGCTCCCCAAGCCCACAGGACTGAGCCTTGAGCACCCCTGGCTGGGGCCCAAAAGCAAGAGAAAAAAACCAAAACACCCTGTCGGCGAGTGAGAATCCCCTTTATTTATTGTTTTTGGGGGGCCACACCCGACGATGCTCAGGGGTTCCTCCGGGCTCGGCACTCAGGAACCACTCCTGGCGGTGCCCAGGAGACCCTACGGGATGCCGGGGGTCAAGCCCAGGTCCGCCGTGTGCCAGGCAAGGGCCCTCCCCGCTGGACTATCCAACCTTGAGATGCGCCTTTGGCTGCACCCCCTGCGGATGACTGGAGCAGACCCCCTTTTCCTGCATACACCCCGGGGCAGGGGTGTTGAGGGGGGTCTGCGCCCCGGGACGCTTGATCCTGCCTCCTCCCGGGAAGGCAGCCCTGGAGAGGACATGGGGACCTCTTTTGGAATTTGTCCTTCAGATCCCGCCCGTGGTTTTCTTCCCCCGTGGCCTGGAACATGTGGCCTGCAGCTTTTTAGCACCAATAATATTTATTGCCTATTTGTTTCACAGCCTTGCAGTAGAGTCTAGAAGACTTCTTTTGGGCACTGGTTTTTGTCACATTCAAATGTATCACAGAGCTCGCTGCAGCCAATTCCATCTCTGCTCGAAGTGTGGGTATTAAGGAAAATGTTGGCGCCTTGTTTTGATAAGAAATGAGATATCGGGGCCAGAGCTCGAGCGAGCAGGAGTGAAGTCGGGCCTGAGCGGGCCGGGCTTTGCCTGCCGAGACCTGGGTTTGACCTCTGCCACTACAGGGCCCCTGAAGATTACAGGGACACCCCCCCACACCCAACATGGCTCCCGGAGTAGCCCCTGAGCACGGGCGGTGCGGCCCCCTCCCCTTCCACAGGAGGAAGGAGGGACAGAGACAGGCGGCCACAGGGGAGAGCCGTGATTTTGCACCAGGCTCCAGTCATGTGGATAATGCGTCTGTCACTCTCCTCTCCTCGCTTGTCACCTGCTTCGGAGAGTCGGCGTGTCTCTCTTAAACCACGGTCACCTTAGGACTCGGGAAAGAGTCCAGCAGGTAGGGCCCTTGGCTTGAGGTCCCCGACACCACTCGGGGGGTGGGGGGCAAGCACTGCGGGGCGAGCCCCCCACGCCCAGTTAAAGAAAGGCAGGCATTACTGGGAAATGATTCAGAATTTGGTGTTGAGATGATCCTTGTCCGAATGTTTGGTCTGTGTTTTCATCGGGCCGGTTTCTTGCTGCTGAATGTTGAGATCTTCGTAGTTTGGATTTGGAGGTCTCGGGGCTCCCTCCTGGCTCTGCGCTCCGGGATAATTCTTGGCAGTGCTCGGGGCCCCGCAGGGCATCTAGTGCGGTGCCGTGGGTCGAACCGGGGTTGGTCGTGCGACAGCAAGCGCCTTACCTGCTGCGGCGTCTCCCCAGACTGACGTTGGGTGGTTAAGGGAGAATGACTGGAGAGCAGCCCTCGGCCTGGTGACACTGAGCACTGGTCCCGGCTCTCTTGTGCCCCCCGACCCGGCCCGGGTCCCAGTGACGCTGAGCACTGGTCCCGGCTCTCCTGTGCCCCCCGACCCAGCCCGGGGCAGTGTCGCCTGGAGTCCCGGCTCTGGGGCTGTCTAGGTGCACGTGTGTCAGGTCTGTGTTTGGTTCTGTGAGAAACCACCAAACAGCCTCCCAGGGGGAAGTCACACCTTTTGCTTTCCCTCCCTCGGGCTGGTGCAAGGACGGGTTGGGGTGGGGGAACCAGGAGCGAGCGGCCGCTGGTCAGCTCCTCTCAGCATCCGGCACTGACTGCTGCGGCCCAGGTGTGGGCTCTGGGGGCTGGGGGCTGCGCCTGTGGGCCGGGAGCTGTGCGCTTGCCTCGTCCCTCCAGGGTCCCGTGGTTCATGGCTGTGTTGCCGTGCACTGTTGTGCCGTGTGCATTTGGCATCTGTCACCGGTGACTGTAGAAATGTGGCCCATTGAGTGGATTTGTTTTAATATTGAGTAAGTTCTGGATGGGAGCTTCTGAGACTCGTTTTGCTTGTTCCCGTGCCTGTTTGCTGTCCGGACACGGCCCTCCTGCCCCTGAGATATCTCTGCCTGTTTGGAGATAAGTTCCCTCTTCCACTCCTCTTACTCTATCAGTTTGGCATTGTAGCTCCGTAAGGAACCAGAGGGAAAACCAGAACTCGGTGCATTCTGGTCGGGGCTACTGAGGTCTCCGGCCTCTCTCGGGAGCCTCCTCCTTTCTCAGCTTGTTCTCTGCTCTTCACTGTTGTGTAGTGAAATCTGGAGAGTGGGGGGCGGTGCCCCTTCTCCCGCAGGGTTTCCTCCTGCTAATGACCGAGACTTCCCTGTCCAGCCACAGGCCCCTCCGCTTCCCCCCTGCAGCTCCCTGACGGCCTCGGGGAAGGCCCCCCCACCCCCGAAGGCCTCGACCTGGCCTGTGTGCTCCGTTGTGGTGTTGGCTAAACACACTTGGGGCGGGAGCTGAATGTGCTTGGTGAGGGGTCCACTTGGTGGGGGTCCCTGTGCGTGGTGGGGGGTCCCGGGCGGGTCCTCTGCACAGTAGGGCCCCCACCTTGGAGGGTCCGTGGGCTCAGGGTGTGCCGAAAGGGGCCTACTCGTCTCCCCGGTGCCGTGGACTGGTCTGGGATGAGCCCGGGGCCTGTGGCCCGTAAGGTCAGGCCCCTCCTCGGGCCGTCCCCACCCCCACCCCCCTTCCTCCAGCTTTCACTGGCCACAGTCCCGCGCCACTCTGAGTGAGCTGGAATCAGGGGATCCCAGACGTCCGCATTAGAGGCCAGCGGAGAGGAAGTGTCCCTGCGGGCAGGGCTGGTGTCCACCATCGCCGCAGTCCCTGCTGCTGTCTGCGGGGCCCGGCACGGGGCCCTCGGCTGCCCTTTCTGCCCCCCCCCCCCCCGCCCCAGCTGGCAGCACCCAGGGCCTGTCTCCCTGCGAGCTTCTGCCAGATGCCAGCGCCCCCGCCGGTCTTTGGACACAGCCACCCCTGGACACGGCCCCTTCCTGGCCAGCCTGTTCCAGGGGCTGCCGGGCCGCTGCTCGGGGGGCTACGGAGGCACGCGAGGACACGCACCGGGCCGGGTGGGTCAGGACGGGCGTCATCCGCCAGGTTACCGTCGAGCCGCTTGTCCGGCAGGCGGGGAGACGGGCCCCGCCAGAGTACGGGAGCCTGGACTCGGCCGGAGCGAGGTTGCCCTTGGCGGGAGAGGAGAGCCCGTCCCCGCCTCAGCACTCGCGCCCGGGTCTGCCCCTCCCCACCGAGGAGGCTCGAGGAGGCGCAGTGCGGGAGGAGGCAGTTCCTGGGGGGGAACTTCCTTAGAGAGATGTGGGACGGCAGAGATGGGCAAACTGTCCAGACAGAACCCGGCCCTCTGGGGGGGAGGGGACCAGGCAACGCCGACATACGTGTCCAAGGGAGAACACGGGCCTGGGAGTCAGAGGCACATGTTCCGAACGGAGCTGGCCCTGAGTGTTCGTTAACAGACATAAAAGTTAGTTAGACATTGTCACGGGGCGTCTGGCCCTGTGGACTGTCCCCGCCTGATCTCCAACCCTTATGTCATTGACGTCCCTTCACCCTCTCATCCCTGCCCTGTGGTCAGTCCTTTCATCCTCTCATCCCTGCGTGGTGGACAGTCCCCTCATCACCTCATCCCTGCCCTGTGGACGGTCCCTTCCTCACCTCATCCCTGCCCTGTGGACGGTCCCTTCATCCTCTCATCCCTGCCCTGTGGACGGTCCCTTCATGGTCTCACAGGCTCTTCTGTGGTTTCTCCTTTCCCGAGGGGTCCACCCTTCTCTGGGTGGGGCCTTGGCTGTCTGCATCTAGGTGGTGCCTCGTTTCTCCTTTTCAAAGAAGTGAGGATGTGTATCTCCCAGCCTTCGTGCTCCTGAGCTGCTTCCGGGCCAGGGAATTCTTATATTTATCTATCTCCGAGAGTACAGCCCCAGGGCCCCTCCCTACAACAGGCTTGGCTTGGGGTCACACCAGTGTTGCTCAGGTTTTCCTGCGGACTCTGTGCTCAGCAATCGTTCCTGCTGGACTCCGGGCTCTGTGCTCAGCGATCGTTCCTGATGGACTCCGGGCACCACGTGCGGTGCCAGGGCCAAGCCCGCGTCTGCCAGGTACAGGCTGGCGGCTTAGCTGCTGTGCGTTGCTCCAGCCCCGAACAGCGACTTTTCATCTTATTCTTGCCTTGTTTTCTAAAGAGTACCAGGGAAAAAATTCTCCCCCCCCCCTCATTTTTTTGCTGGGCTGAGGATCAAACCCGGGCCTCCCATGTGAGGCAGGCTAGCATCTGGCACTGAGCTACAGCCTCGCTCCAGAATTTTCTGTAGCGAGCATGAATCTTATAATCAGAACAAGCTGTGTGTGTGTGTGTGTGTGTGTGTGTGTGTGTGTGAGAGAGAGAGAGAGAGAGAGAGAGAGAGAGAGGCTGACAGGCAGGCAGGCAGAGGCAGAGCAGGTGTTCTTGGGAAGTGCTTGGGTGGCCCTAGGGGGAGGTTCGAGGACCCGGCAGCTGTGACCGGGAGCCCTGTCACCCTGTCACCCTGCCACCTTCCTTAAGTCTCTCTTGGCTGCGGGTGTAGCAGGGATGGATGCAGCGTAGACGCACTGAGCACCAGCTGAGCCTTTGAAGCTGGGAGTTGGTGGCCGGGCCCTTTTCAGGGACCCGGGGCAGGGGTGAGGGGCTGGGGCGGCCCCGGGGGAGGGCGGGCCCGTGCCTGGGGTTTGTTTGTAGGCGCAGTGACCTGGTGCTCTGCCTCTTTGGGCGGCTCCAAACAAAGCTTTCCTGCCCGGGGAGTTTGCTCCAGGGCAGACACCGCTCCGGCCTGTCCAGGGCCCGCAGAGTCCAGCCGGAAGCGCAGGGCCGTGGCAGAGGGCAGGACGGGATCTCGGGCCCTGCGGGGTCCCAGGAGAGGACTGGACTCAGCTGAGTCCTGACCAGTCTGGGACGCGACCCAGGCAGGCAGGACCTTGGGTTTTCCTTGCTTTGGGGGGCCACCTGGCGATGCTCGGGTCACTCAGGGGTCCGGCAGGGAAGGCTCCCGAAAGTGCTCCCCACGTTCTTTGTCTTGATTTGGTCCGGGGGTCACACCCGGTGGTGCTCAGGGGGCCGCCCCCCCCTGCTTGGGGGAGGCCGTGCAGGGCGGGGTGGGGGGAGAGGTCAGACTCCGCGCCAGCTGCAGTGTGGGGGCCCCGCCCGGCGCGGTGTGGGGGCGGGTTTGCTCCTGTGGCGTCTGGGTGGGGCCCGGCTGTGGGGAACTCGGGGTGAGCTGGGGGAGACGGTCTCTGAGCGGGGTGGGCGGCATGGCGCCCAGGCAGGAAGAGGTGGGGTGCGGGGTGGGGGGGGCAGCGCCTGCCCCCACTCCCCTTATCTCCCGCTCTGCCACGCCAGGAGGAACCGCCTTATCTCCCAGATTCCCTGATTCCGAGCCAGGCATTCAAAGAAATCATTTTTGGAATGTGATAAGGGTGGAAAGGAGATAGAGGTCCTGGGAGGGGTGGGCGGGGCGGGAGCTTCCAGGGTGTCCCTGCTTCTCCCTGCAGGGGGCTTCAGAGGGGCCTGTGAGCCCCCTGGGCCGGGTGGGGTGCGGCCTGTCTGCAGGCCCCAGGCAGGCAGATGCCCGCGGCGGGGCCCTTCCCTTCCCCCTCTGTCCAGCCTGCTCGCCTTTGGCCCTGGGCACGCCTGCTTAGGAGAGCCACCTGTCACCTGGAGCCACGCCCGCCCTGCTGAGGGAGCTCCCAGGCCAGTGCTCAGCCCCTCAGTCAGGCTGTGCGGGGGCAGCTTTAGCACTCACCTGCCCCGGCCCCGCCCCACCCATCTGGTGAGTGGACAGGGTGAGGGGCCTGTCCCCAGGCCAGCGCAGGGTCAGGGGGTGAGAGCGACCGGCCAGGCCAGTGCGGGAGCAGCGCCAGCCCGGAGTCCCCTGGGGGTGCGGCCCGAGGGTCCCCGGGGGTCCAGGCTCCGGGGGCCCAGGTCCGCCCGCTTGCGGCCGCAGGGTGTTGGGCTGCAGCTCTGGTGCCCGGCGCGGCCTCTCTCGGGGGCGGCCCCACTGCTGGGGGTTGTAGCCAGCCCGGCCAAGCGCCCGATGCTCAGCAGCTCCCCAAGGCGGCGGCTCACAGGGGTCCTCACCAGGGACCCACCCGGAGACCCGCGCACTCTCCACAGCCAGACTTCCCCGCGAGGTCACGCGTGACAGCCCGGTTCCGCGCCCTCTGTGCAGGCAGAGCCTGGGCCTGGAGAAGGTGCCTGCTACTGCAGCTTGTGTCATGCGTGTGGCTTGTGTCATGTGTGTGGTGCTTCGGCTGGTGTGATGCGTGTGGCTTGTGTCATGTGTGGTGCTGTGGCTGGTGTCATGCGTGTGGCTCATGTCATGCGTGTGGCTGGTGTCATGCGTGTGGCTGGTGGTGTGTGTGGTGCTGCAGGTGGTGTCATGCGTGTGGCTTGTGTCATGCGTGTGGTGCTGAGGCCAGGCACAATTCTGGAGAAGTGGAACCAAGAGGAAGATACACCAGCTCGGAGGTGTGGATTGTTCTAGAAAGAGAGAGGAAGGCTGAGCTGAATGAGAGACGGAAGCAGCAGCAGGGCTTGTCCTGAGGAGAAGGAAGGGAGTCGGCAGATGGCCACGGGCAGCTCCCTGCGTAATGGTCACATGTGGAGTGACCCAGGGTTGCGGCTACCTCACAGTCCTGGGGGGCGGCAGGCACGCCACCAGCCACACGCATGACACCAGCCCCAGCATCACACATGCCCCTGGGGGGTGCGGTGTGAGCTGCGTGTGAGGGGCAGGGGGGCTCTCAGAGCGGGCGTCAGCGCCCTTCTCACCGCCGTTACCTTGGCAGGAGTTACCGGTGGGAGGCAGAGGGGGCCGGGTCCAGCCGCAGGGCTCTGCCGGGAGGGGCGGGGGGAGGGGGAGGCGGACAGACCCGCTTCCAGCCTGGATCACCCGTTTTCTGACCTTTTCCCTGAGGAACCTGAGACTCCGTGATCCGTAATCCTCCCCGAGTGCTCCCTCCCGTCCGTGGTCCTCCCCGAGTGCTCCCTCCCTCCCATGATCCTCCCCGAGTGCTCCCTCCCCTCTGTGATCCTCCTCTAGTGCTCCCTCTCCTCCGTGGTCTTCCCCGAGTGCTCCCTCCCTTCCATGATCCTCCCCGAGTGCGTCCTCCCTCCGGCATGCCCCAGCAGGTGCCACAGCCTCTCCCCGCCGTCCCGACCCCTCCCGGCACTGGAGTCCAGACTGTGTTTCCTACAGTTTGGTGGGAGAGACGGAGCCCAGCAGGAAGCCGCCCAGTGAGGAGGGGGCGGCTGCAGACCCCCCGTGAGCCGCCCTGCGCTGCCCGGGGCTTGGGCTGGCGGCTGGGTGCGGCCTGTGCCTGGAGGAAGTGAGAGGAATGGTGTCTCGGCCCACGGGCCGCGGAGGGCCCAGATGTCTGGGTCGGGGAGACCCCCGCGGTCTCCCCCCTGGAGAGGGGGAACCCGCTCACGAGGCCTCGCTGGCGGAGCCCGGGAACGTCGGGCCTGGATTCAGTTCCTGGCGCTCACAGCAATGGCGGGCAGAGCTGCCCCGCACCCGCGGTCTCAGCCGTGCTGGACGGAGCTGCCCTTGAGGGCGGCCCCGAGCCGGCTCCCCGAGACTTCAGCAGGGCCTCCGGACCAGGCAGGGAGCGGGGAGCGGGCAGGGGGGTGGCAGGACAGGGCAGAGGGCACCGGGCGCGTCGGGGGAAGCGCTGACAGTGCTGGTCTCCGCGCTCGGTGGCCCCGAGCAGCTCGGCCCCCATGCGGGCAGGTGTGACCTTGTGCCCGGGAGGGAAGGACTGCAGGAGGCTGAGCGGGCCCTCCTGCACGGTCCCGCAGCACATGCGAGCACAGGCCGTGGCTTCTGAGTCACGGCTGCTTCTCAAGGCGTCCGTGTGCGTGTGCGTGTGTGCATGTGTGTGTGTGTGCGTGTGTGTGTGTATGACTGTGAGAAACGTTGGTTTTAAGTGGTTCAAGTGGGTTTTGCAGCCTCCTCTCTCTCTCTCTCTCTCTCTCTCACTCTCACACACACACACACACACGCACACGCACACGCACACGCACACGCACACGCACACGCACACGCACACGCACACGCACGTGGGGAAAAGGCGTCTCCGGAGAAGGGTGAGCCGGCGGGTGCCGCTCTCTGGAGCTGCTCCTTTGTCGTTATGTTGGGCTGCGCCCAGCAGCGTGCAGGGCTCAGTCCTGGAGGGCTCAGGGGACCGGGTGGGGTGCCAGTCAGGCCGTAGCTCTGCCCCGGGCTCATCCGGGCCCGAGTCTTCCTCTGCCTACGGTGCGTACGCGGAAGCACGGTCATTAGCTCCCCCGGGTCCGAGCTCAGTGTCGCCGACAGAAACAAATGCCCCAGAGGTTGGCTTCGTCTCTGGTGGGACGGGAATGTTCGCTCTGAGTCGCTCTTCACCAGGTGACTGCCGGCTCCATCCTAGGAGCGGGGAGAATTCACGAGCACTGTTGTTGGGAGTGTCTCGGAGCCTGGCCTGTTGGCCTGAGTCTCAGGGTCCTGGGGCTCGGCCTGTGTTGGGGAGAGTCCCCAGAGACCCCCATGGGGGCTGAGGCTCTGCGCCGCACCCCAGCCTCCTCCCAACACCCTCTTCCCCCCACAGAGGCCCCACGGGGACTGGGGTCTGCCCCCCCATCCCCAGCTGCACTCATTGTGGCGCTGAGCTACAGGTGACACTTTTCTGTGGCCACCGTCCCCTGCGGCCCCAGGACGTGTCCGGTGGAGGCTTGGTGACTCATCCCAGCACCCACTCACTCACTTCCTGTCCTGTCCCCTGGCCGGCCCAGGCGATTGATGGACGAAGGATGGGGGGGGGGAATGGGGGAACAGGGCCCCAGGCTGTTTATTTCATTCTCACCCTCATCCTCGCAGCTGCTTCTCCTGCTCCTCTTCCCCTTCATCAGATCTCTCCCCTAGGCACCGCAGACCATTCTCCCCTCCCCTGTCACAGCTGGATATTTCCCCAAATAGTTTGATCTCTCCCCCCACCCCCACCCCGTGTGTACCCCTCCCTTCATGATTTCTATACAACTGTGCGTAAGGGGGTTGAACATTGTCATAACAACAAACGGAGGTAAAGCCACTCCTTCAGGGGAAGTTCTAGGGGATTAACTCAAGGACAAGATCTCATGTGAGGGGTCAGCACTCCGGATTCCTAGGAGACCCGCTCAAGGGCGGGATTCCTTCCAGGGTGCATTGCTTCTCCTCTCCTCAGCTAGTAATCCATTTAAACAATCAGTGAATTTACTTCTGATACTATTTCTAGTCATTTTGTATGAACACAGTAAGAGATATATTAAGCTTAAAGGTTGGCTCTTCCTGGGGACATCTCCCTATATATTCCAGACCACAGTGCTCAGGCCAGGTTAATTTTTCCTAACTCCAGCAGGGTCCTTATTTAGTCGCTTCTTTTTGGGTCATGACAGAGTTTGTTCCATGACCCTGCTTTTAAGTTATTATACTTCTTATTGTCTAGTTCTCCCTCTCGGAGAACCCGGCAATCTACTGAGAGTATCCTGCATGTACGGCAAAGCCTGGCAAGCTCGCCGTGGCATATTTGATATGCCAAAAACAGTAACTATGATGGGTCGTATTCCCCTGACCCCGAAAGAGCCTCCAGTGCGGCACCATTGGGAAGGACAAGTAAAGAGAGGCTGCTAAAATCTCAGAGCAAGGATGAATGGAGACGTTACTGGCGCCTGCTCAAGCAAATCAATGAACAACGGGATGACAGTAATGACTGTGATACAGTGATACTTCTTATGGCACTTAGCTTGTCCCTTTTTGATGCCAGGGTAGCTTACAGCTTGCCCAGAGTCCATCCCAGTCCCTCGCAGGGACCCTCCCTTTAGGGGTGTTAGGAAGTAAGGGCAACTGAGGCTGAAGTCAGGTGAATACAACAGATGCCCAGAAGCTAACATACATTCGGATGTTAATTCCCATGTTACAAAAGCACGGTGTTAGCTGTCTTCCTGTGTCTCTACAAAAGGACATTGCTAAACCATGCAAAGGACATAAAGAAAAGGAAAAAGCAATGTAGGATTAGGAGTTCCTGATGGAGTTGGGTGGGCCGTAGGAGCACTGTTGTGGGAGTAACTCAGTTAAGCTTCCTGCTGGAAGGAAGCAGGGACAACCCAGTATTATCCAACAGGCAGCTTCCGTGTGTCTCTCGGAAGCGCCTGTCACCAAGGGCCATGGGCGGGGCGTGCCCTGTCGCCCCACACCTCAGCCCCGTGTGGAGAGTTCGTCCCGGGTCGGTGGGTGACGCGCGAAGCTTGTGCAGGTGGCCTTGGGGACTCCGAAGCTAAAGTGGGGTGATCCCCCCCGTCTAAGATCAAAGCGAGCCCAGGGAATAAGGCCTCCTGTGTCTTCCAGGTGCTGATCGCCCGTCGTGGCGCCTACCTCACTCCTCCCAGCGGACAGACAGACGAGAGGACGGACGACTGAGCCCACAGGTGAGTCCGATGCACACAGGACCTTTCAGAAGCTACGTTATTATTAATTATTATTATTATTATTACTATTATTACTGGGGGCCACACCTAGTGTGCCCAGGGGCTGCTCCCAGCTTCGTGCTCAGGGCACCACACCGTAGCTGGGCTCGAACCCGGGCCCCCGGCATGCAAAGCACATGCTCAGCCTCTCCCCAGTTCTGGGGAACCTTCAGAGCGTGGTGTTTGCCGATGAGCTCCCGGGGGCGTCCCCATCTGTTGGGAAGCCCGCTCGTTGCCCCCGTTTGGAAGCGAGGTCAGGTTGGGCTGACATGAGCAGTGTCGGGAACACGCTGTAGCCTCACATCTGGGGTCTGTGGCAAAAGTCGGGAAGTGTGAAGTCATTGCTTGGGGGCCCGCAGCGATCTGTGACGGTGCCCAGAGCCCGAGGCCCGGGAGCCACCGGGGGCCTTGGGGGAGCTCCCGCTGCCCTTGCCTTAGCCGTGCTGCCGGGCCGCCCGGGAGGGGGAGGCAGCGCGGGATCCCGGAGGCTGGCCCACGGCGCTGAGTGGCTCCCCAGGGCCTTGGTGCTTGCTGTGGTGTCTGCTCTGCCCTCGGGCCCGTGGCGGGGCTGACTGGCCCCTGGGGGAAGGGTTTGACCTTGTCTGCACCGGGACCCTCACTCCCCGTGGCCCGTTCACGATTCCCAGGAGAATCGGCTTCTCGTCAGAGAATCGCCCCGCGTGCTGACTGGGAATTTCTGCACCGTCCCTCTCTGGCAAAATTTGTGCTTGCTGTTGTAGTTATTTTTTGCCGAAATGGTGGATTTCAAGTGTCTCACATAAATTAATCTCTTCTGAAAAAAAAAAAGTTTGACCTTTGTGCCTTCCAGCAACTGCTGGACTGTGGAGGAACAAATCCCGCCCCAAGGGCACTCTCTGCGGCCTCCCCGTGGGCTCCGGAGCTGCTGTGGGTCCGCCCGCCTGGCCGCCAGCCCAGTGCTGGCAGGCACAGCCTCAGACTCGACTCCGTGTGAGCCCTGCGAGTTCTTTCCCGGTGTTTTTCGGGGGACGCTAGCATTCCCGCATTCCCAGCAGTGCTCGGGGCTGACTCCTGGCTCTGCACTCAGGGATCACTCCTGGCAGGGCACAGGAACCAAATGGGGTGCCAGAGATCGAACCCGGGCCGGCCGTGTGCCGGACTCGAGCCCTACGCCCTGTCCATCTCTTTTTTGCCTGTCTGCAAGCCCTGCTGTTTCTGACGCTGGGCTGTGTGTAAGCCCCCGAGGAAGTGGAAGACATGTATGAACATGCATGAACATGTGTGCCACCGAGCCATCGGAAGTTCTCGGGTCAGTCACCCCAGCCCTGGTGTCACTCTCGGACGGGGGGAAGCAGTTGTGTAGCTCTGTCCTGGTGTGGTCGTCTCCCGACGGGGGCGAGTGGGCCGCTCCGTCCGCTGCGACTGTGCATTTGCGTGGGACTGTTGCTGTCCTTCTGTCTCTGGGAGTGGCAGCCCCCCGCGGAGGAGGGAGGACACGGGAAGATGGCCCGGGACTGAGCCTCTTCTCAGGCTGAGGTCGCTCGAAGAGGCATCTTGCGTTCTGAAAGTGCCTGCGGAGACTGGGGCAGAGTGCTTGGCTCTCCTCTTTCAAAGCAAGTCTTGTTTGATTTAAGTGCGTACAGGGCTTCTGGGCTGGGGTACAGCTGTGCTTGTGACTTGTAAAACTCGGTGCCCGCGCTGACTTCTGAAATAATTTGGCTTACTCATCGCAGAGGGGCTGTGAATCCTCGAAGCCTTTCAGCGAAGCTACTAATTTTAGTCATATTAAGACTGCTGAGCAGCAGAACCGGCTTTGAACCCCAAGATTGCCGCTCTGTAAAGCTCCTTCTTCTAGTTCATCGTGCTACTGTGGGTTTTAATGATTTGCAAGTAGAAAATCTCACTGAATCATATTTGCTCCATACTGATGCATTTTTTCTTAAGCCTTTACTCTCCTAGAGAACAGTGATAAATTCACACTATTTGTCACAAGACATCTTTTGTTATTTTCATCAACTTGAAGCTGTGTAAGAACAAACTTTAACACCCATATATTTTATGTAAAAAAAAAAAAAATGAAGTGGCAAAACAAAATCTGACTTTCCAGATTATTTGTTTGTTTTTCTAGTAAAATAGCACTGAAGTCTTCCTTTGACACCCCCTCGTCCCCACCCCCATTCCTGGTGCCTTCTGTAAAAATACAATTACTGAGGGCAAATAATGGTTAAGAGGCCTTAGCTCTATAATCGTCTTTCAAAACTGCTTTGCATGTAATTCCCTCCTAATTTCTGTAATGAAGCAGATGGTGGCAATATACTGCATTTCTGCCGGTAGACAGTCTTAGAACACTGTTAGCATTTCATCTGGGATGCTCTGTGTGTGTGTGTGTGTGTGTGTAGGTCAGGGATCTTATCTTGCATAGATCTAATATTCCTTTATTTTATATGCTTATACTTTGAAGGATTTAGATGGGCTTATTCTTAATAAAACTTGAAAAGATGTTTTTTGTTGTTACGTGTTTATTGTCTGGAGATAATGACTTTAAGAGGGTTGGAATGATCTTATAGAAAAAGCAACTTGTTTAAAGGGGAATGCTTTCTGTCACTGAAGTTGTCGTAGTAACCTGCATTAAGACACATACTTAGAACGCAGGCCCGAGGAATTTCGGTGACAATAAACATTCCGGTTGCATCATCCATCCCTTTTCTCCTCTCCAAGAAAGGAGCGGTCTCATGTGGCCTGATTCCTTCATGCCCTTGGTGGGCTTTCTCTGCAGCCCCGGGGTGGGGGTCCTTGTGCCCGCGCCTGAAGTTGACCCTTGCGAGGAACGATCTCAGGCTCATTGTTCAGCTAGTGAGATAGTGCAGTGCAGCGGCTACTTAATGAAACAAACACAAAAAAGTGGCATTTGTGCAGAGTTGAGATGCCCGCGGACCCCCCTGGCAGAGCAGGCCCCGGTACTGTCGCCTTGCAGCCTGGCACCCTCGGAGCTCGGCGCTGCTCGAGTCAAGTTTCCTCATTCCTGTTGCTCGTAGATACTGTCAGTGTCTCACCTGCTGCCAGGCGCATTCTCACAAAAAGGCATGAGGCAAGGGGCCAGGGCCGTGGTCCAGCGGGAAGGCACTGGCCTTGCATGTGGCCTGCTGGGCCTACCCCCTGGCACCGTGCGGGTCTCCCTCTGGGGAGTGATCCCCGAGTGCAGAGCCGGGAGTCGGCCCCGAGTACCGCCGGGTGCTGCCCGAAGGCCAAACAAACGTTAGCAAAGAGATTTTACTGTGAGCGTGGGAGCGGTTGGTGCTCAGACACCGGCATGCTCTCTGGCCGGGCCGCGGCCAGGGTTCCAGAGAGGAGGGAGTCCTGGGTCTCTCACCTGCTTCTCTCTTGCCGCCCGCCCGCCCGCTCACCACTCACCAGGCGTCTCTGGCGTTAGAAACAGCCCCTCGAGCAGGAGGCAGGAGGGAACTGGAGGTGCGGGTGTGAGCGGGACTGGCCACGAGGGGACACTTGGGAAGTGAACGGAAGAGCTTCGTGGCCAGTCTGGCCAGCGAAAACCCCGAGGCGTGGGCATGACAGGCCAAGCTAAGTCACTCGGCGGCACATCCGGGCTGTGACATCCCACAGACAAAAGGGATACTAAGTTTCCCGAGACTTTGATCTAACGTTACAATCTTAAATGGGTGATTTAAAAAAAAAAAAACATTTAAATCAGTGATACTAGTTTTGCTGTCATTGGCTGGTTTGTGGCCTCGCCTGGCTGTGCTCAGGCCTTACCATCGGGCCTCCTGGCGGGTGGTCCCAGGGCCAAACTTGGGGGGGCTTCATACCGACCCACGCACCTTCCCCCTGGACTATCTCCGGTCCCAGGGTATTTTAATTTTTATTTTGCAGGGTCAGGTATCAAATCCAGTTACTGAGACCACTCAGCCACATCCCTCCCAAATGTTCCATTTTGGAAATCCTAAAGGTGCAATCTAGAGAAATCTGGATCACCATTGGCTGAGAAACGTGACGGAAGATAAAATCCCGAAGTCTCCCTGGTTAGTGATGTCCACTAAGAGCAGTTTATGGGAATGGCACACTCTCATGGACAAACTTGGGGTCAAGTGACCAAGAGCCGGTCAAGCTCCCCCTCCTGCCCCCCGCTGTGTTCGTGCTCGCTGCCCCCACCCCAGCCTCACGGGCTGTGTGCAGAGGAAGGAAGGAGGCGGCCCGGGGTCCTTCGTGGGGCCCCCAAGCACACACACAGGACTGGACTCCTGACTGTGCTCAAAAAAAAAAAAAAAAAAAAAAACACTAATTACAGAAAACTGTTGGAAAGAGGAAAAAAGTTTTGTATATTATTATTTTTTTAATTTCCAGCTCAAAGCAAACTATTAAAGTTTAGCACGCTTCCATTCTAAGGATCATGACATGGTGCTGGAGAGTAAGACCAGGTCAAAATAAGAGGGAAAAGACCCTTCATTGAATTAAAATTCAAAGAAGCCGAGTGCACCGAGGGTTGTACTTTCTACAACACGCAACTCAGGAGGAACCTGTCAACCCTCCAGTGACAACAAACTCGTGTCTCTAGGCAGGAAGAGAGTTTGTGAGTTATTTTCAGTTTCTTTGAGTTATTTGTTAATATTCTAATCAATGACCATGGGAATTTTATGTAGGTCAGTGATTCTTTTTTTTTAATTTAAAAATTAATTTTTTTAATTTTTATTTTTTGGCTTCTTGGGTCACACCCAGTGGTTCCCAAGGCTTTCTCCTGGCTCTGCACTCAGGAGTCACTCCTGGCGGCGCAGAGGGGGACCCTATGGGATGCCGGAGATCGAACCCAGTTTGGCCACAGGCAAGGCAAACGCCCTCCCCTCTTTTCTACTGCTCTGGCCTCTAGATCAATTATTCTTAATTTTATCTTTATAGACTAAAAGCCCCAAATGTATATACAAAGAAGAAGAATGAAGGAAAATGTATATGCTATAGATATTAGCTAAAAACCTGTAAGATGTTGATAAAATAAATACTATGTGCTGAACAGAAAAAAAAATAGAAGAATGTGATCTAGGTAAAGATATCATTACAAATAATAAATATGAGCATATAGCGGTAAATCTATTAGAAGAGAATTCTGTAACTATTCCACTTGGTGCTTGGGGGAGGATAAATAAACCAGAGCAAAGGCTCGGAACGGACAGTGGTTTGTGTACGTGATTAGGTTTTGCCTCAGATCACAGAAACAGTCACGTGGAAGCACATGCGGTTTTTAGGTACTTCTGAACAGAAAAGGCGTTCCCGAGACGTGACGCCTTCTCCAGTCAGGAGGGCTCTGGGAGGCGCCTTAGTGGGAGCGTTCACGCCTCTCTGAGGGCCGGCTCCGTCCCCCACAGCCAGCAGGCTGCCGTCTGCGGTGCCTTGCCCCTGGGGCCACGCCAGGTGAACTCACTGAAACCTCATGGGTTAAGTGAATTAGGACGGTGACTGTCCTTCGGTTTCCCCTTTGATCTGTGTGACCCTCTCCCCGTCCCCCAGGGGCGACGCTCCCTTGGGTGGAGTCACCTCACATGGCTGAAGCCTTGAGGAACCCTAAGAGCAGACCCAGAATGAGACGCGGGGCGTCCGCAGTCTGGGGGTCGGGGGGAGGGGCAGTGCCCATCTGGAGCACATCTGGTGGTGCTCAGGACTCACCGCTGCCAGTACCGGGGTCAGCGCGGCCCGCCCTGGCCCTGCCTCATCCCTCAGCGACATCTCTGTCCCCTCGCTCCGTGCTCCCCTTCCTGAGTCCCGCCCTGGCAGTCCCGGATGTTTCCGGCCGTGGTTTTAGGTGGGGGCGTTGCTGACCACCCGTGGGAGACAGAGGCCCAGCGCTGGTGCGCGAGCCCAGGGGAAGGCTGGGCCGGTCTCAGGGACAGGGAGTGGCCTGGGGAGCCCTGGGCACGGGGCACCACTGCGGGCTCAGTACAGTTGGAGTCAACATTCCTCAAAGACTCTTCAGCTTCTCTTTCCTCTTTGAAAGGCAAGGACTGACACTAAGTTGCCTTTCTGGCAAGACATGTCTGGTTCCTTCTGTTTCGCTGAATTCTATTGGAGACTTTTTTACAACATCTGAGCTGTATATTTGCAACTGTTGCTCATTGGAAAAAATTAGTAAGTCCCGAAAGTATGGAAAGTTACATAATGAACACAAAGTGACTGCCTTCTGGCGAATAGTGCCCGGTCCTGGCATATCTCTCCATGTACACGTGTGTCTCCATGCTCCCGTGTAGATTTTTAAGTGTGTATGAGAGAAAGGAGTGAGAGTGAGAAAGGAGAGAGAGGGAGGGAGGGAGGGAGGGAAGGAGGGAGAGAGAGAGGAGAGAAAGGAGAGGAGAGAGAGGAGAGGAGAGGGAGAGAGGGAGGAAGAGAGGGGAGAGGAAAGGAGAGGAAAGAGAGGAGAGGGAGAGGGGGAGAGAGGAGAGGGGGAGGGAGAAAGAGAAGGAGGGAGAGAGAAAAGAGAGGAGAGGGAGAGAGAAAAGAGAGGAGAGGGAGAGGGAGAGAGAATGAGGGAGAGAGAAAGGAGAGGAGAGGGAGAGAGAAAGGAGAGGAGAGGGAGAGACAGAGACAGAGAGAGGAGAGAGACCCCTTGCACCGCCCCCCTGCTGGCCCAGGGCCTGGCTTCCGCCTCATTAGTCCTCCTGACTCACCTCATAAACATGAGGCTGCCCTGGCCCAGCGCGAGTCCATCCGGTCTCGTGACTGCGCGTGGCCGGCGTCCCCGCAGTCTCTCCGTGACCCGGTTTCTGCCCCTGGGAGGTGAGTCTACCGGAAGGCAGTGAGGGGAGATGCGGGAACTGGAGCAGGACCCAAACAGCGTCCGCCACAGGCCCGCTAAGGTGCTAATAACGCCCCAACGCGCCCCCCACCTTGGCAAGGGCAAACCCCCCTCTCCAGACCACGAGAGCACAGTGGGAGCGAGTCTCGTTTCGTCTGGGGGTGGGGGGCGGGCAGGGCGCACCCCCCGCAGTGCTTGGGGACCCATGCAGTGTCAGGGACCGCCCCGGTGCCCCTGAGCCCAGGGCAGACTGTGCCCAGTGGCGGAGGCCGAGCCGGGCAGGGCTCACTGGGAGGACCCCCTGCACAGAGCTGCGGGTGCTCAGGGGACAGCGTTCAGGGACTGGGGGGAGGCGGCGTTGTACTCTCGTTGGATGGGGACAGTCCTTTCTCTCCGCGCTCTGATCTTACGGGAGCTGGAACGGTAGGAGCTCCCAGTGGGCGAGCCAGGGTGACCTTCGTGTGGCTCCCAGCTCTCATTCTCGGGTCCTGGGGACATCATCTCCCTGTGGTGCCTCACCCAGTCGTGCAGCAGGGCCAGGCAGGTGCTGGGGGCTGCCAGGCTGCACGGGTGGGGCAGCTGGGAGCCTTGCAGCAGCCCACCCCCCACCCCACACTTTTTATTTATGTTGCTTTATCATCTTAAGGGGCCGAGCGTTCAGCTTGTCTTTGTGTTGCTCCTTCACAATGTTCCCACTTGGAAATGGAGCCCTGGGGGCTGGAGCAATAGCACAGCGGGTAGGGCGTTTGCCTTGCACACGGCCGACCCGGGTTCGATTCCCAGCATCCCATATGGTCCCCCCGAGCACCGCCAGGAGTAATTCCTGAGTTCAGGGCCAGGAGTAACCCCTGAGCATCTACAGGTGTGACCCAAAAAGAAAAAAAATATTGAGCTCCTGTGGAGACACAGCCGTCAGCCCTGTGCGCAGCCCGCCGGGGCGAGTTTCACTAGCGGCTCCTTTGAGCTGCTCCCGCCCCTGGCCCGTCGTAGGGTGCACCCTGCAGATTCTCCCCGCCAGAAGGGGACCGTGCTAACGGCCCTTGGGGAGCATGGCCGCCGAGAACGCCTCTCCGTTCTGCTGGCTCCCCGAGGAGCCTCTGAATACACGCTCGGTCCTTTCGCTGTGCCAAGAGGAAGAGATGCAGACGGTGGGGGTTTCTTCTGCCTGTTAACAAACCAGAAGTTTCCTGGACCCTCGTGCCGAGGTTGGGCCCTGAGCTGCCCACCGTGCCCCATAAAATCTTTTTTTTTTTTATTCTTTTATTGATTCACCATGTGGAAAGTTACAAAGCTTTCAGGTTAAAGTCTCAGTTATACAATGCTCAAACACCCATCCCTTCACCAGTGCACATATTCCACCATCAAGAATCAAGATAAGAGCCCCATAAAATCTTAACGTGATAAAATGCAAACACAAAAGTTCATAAGTTTGTAACTGCACATCACAGCGATTCTCTAATAAAAAATAAATAAAAAATCTTAACGTCAGCTCTTATTTGAAGGCACCTTGAGCTGAAGACCTCTCTCGAGACCACCGGTGTGTGTGTGTGTGTGTGTGTGTGTGTGTGTGTGTGTGTGTGTGTGGAGGGGATGCTCGCAGAGCTGGGGCTAGAGCTCAGACTTTGCAGGTGGGAGCCCGGATCTCCCCAGAACCACATGCTCCCCTCATGACCCCCAGGAGTGACCCAAGCACTGAGTTGGGAGCAGCTCCTGAGCACTGCCAGGCATGGCGCCCACACACACACACACACACACACACACACACACACACACACACACACACACATACACATGACTGGTTGGACAGTGACGGTGGCGGCTTCTTGCTCTTTGCTCTTCTGGACTAGGGGCATGTGTGCCAGGGGCCGCCTCTGCCCGGTCCTTCCTGAGGGCCTTCTCGCAGCTCCCCGGGCTCGGCAGCCTAACCCAGCAGGCCTCCCAGCAGGCCTAGTGTTGACCGAGCAGGTCAGCCGGCATCCGGGATGGTCCCGGTGCTTCCCCGTGGACCCCGCGCAGGGTGGGGTGCGGCTATGGGGCCCTCTCTGGGGCATTGCGGGCGGGGAGCGGTCCCACCACCAGTGGTTCAGGAGAAGTCTGCGAGGATGTTTTTGTTGCCCCCGTGATTTAAGGGTGGAAGCTGCTGGCATCTCGTGACCAAGACGGGGACCGGACAACAGACCCGTCAGAAAGCAGAGAGGGGCCGGGTGTGGCCCAGTGGGGGGCAGGGGGGCCGGGTGTGGCTCAGCGGCGGGGGGGGGGGGGCAGAGGGGCCGGGTGTGGCTCAGGGGGCCCCACGTTCAGTCCCCACTGCTGCATGCTCCCGGCTGCCCACTGGGGGCTGAGAGAGTCGAGGGTCAGGCCCTTCCCTGGCCTGTGCCGACCAGGTTTGCCCCCCGGCCCTGCCTGTGGTCTTCCGAGCACAGACCGGGAGGAGGCTGAGCACCACCAGGTCTAAGCCCACTCCCTTCCCAGTTGTTTTTTAAGAGTAATTTACACAAGAACTAAAATAACGATAAGTGGGAGAGGAGTCCCGAGTGTTTCCGGTTCTGCCGCGCTGTTTCTGCAGCCCCAGTTCAGGGGCTGAGCCCGCCCCTTCCTGGGCCCCTTCCTTGAACCAGCCGCCCTGTGGCCTTGGGAGAGGCTCGGAGCTGGGGGGCCCCGGGCGTGTCTGCTCCACGCGGCTCCTGGGACAGCATCGCACTTCCAGCCGTGTCCAGCCGAGGACGTGGACATGGATGTCCCTTAACTCCCAGAGTGCCGCCGCCCGCAGGGTGCTGGGGGCCTGCGGTGCCTCCCGGGCGCGGGTCCTAGCCCTTGGGCCCTGCACGCTGCGCTGGGTTTCACGCCTGACCCCGGGGGCCCCTGGGGCCACGGTTTCCTCCTCGGGAAGTGGGGGCCATGGCAGTGCCGGCCTGGCATCGCACGGGCATCGGTACCTGGGTCCTTTCAGCCCCTCCGACTGCCTGGCTACGGCAAGGACCCGCCAGAGCCGGGCCCGGCTGTCGAGGGGCGACCCTCTGGTGGCTGTGAAGGACTCTGTTTCCCCGTGGGCCGGCGCCAGCCCTGCTCCCGCCTCCCGTGGCGCTGTGGCGCCCAACATCTCCACGCCGCCCGGCTCCCACGGTGTCGGAGCTGCTGTGGACCCTGTCGGCGGGTCGAGGGTCTTCTGCGTGTGACAGCTCTGATTCGCCCTCAGGCTCCCCTGTCCCGGGCTTCCTACCCCTCCCCCACCCCGCCCCCCACCCCAAGTCCCAGCATCCCAGGAAGGGAAACTGAGGCTCCTGGAACCCCCCGCCCCGCCTTCTGGCTGGCAGAGCCCCCACGGTGCCCACACCCCAGGCCCACTGCCTGCCCTCTCCCAGGGGACAGCCACCACGGGCAGCTGTTACCCCCTCGCGTCTTCAGCCGTGGTGTCTCACACACACACACACACACACATACACACCATGCACTCACACACTGCATGGACACTCATCATACACACCACCCATACACAAACACCATACACCCCCGTACACACCATCTACACCCCACATACCCCGCACACACACTCATCATACACAGCCCATACATGCGCACCCCATACATGCTCATCATACAAACTAGAAACACTCGCCTACACACTCAAAAATGCTATACACACACTTGGTACACACAGTGCACATGTACACACGTACACATACGTGCACACGCACGCGCGCGCGTACACACACACACACACACACACAGAGCGCCCTGAGCTCCCCTGTTGGTCTGCAGGGGTCCCACTGACAGTGCCAGCCTGTGGGGTGGTGCCAGCAACTCTCTCGGGCTCTTCCCTGCAGGGTGGGTGCCTCGAGCAGGCCATGCCATGTGATTGGCTTATCTAGGGGCCCCCCTGGGCAGGGCTCGGGGCTGTGCCACGAGGATGAGAGCCCGCCCAGCCCTGGGCCCCTCAGCTCTGACCTCTGCCTTCTAGACGGGTGGGTCTGTTGGGTGCTCGCAGCAGGCTCCGGGCGTGCCTGCAGGCGAAGGAGGCAGCGTCTGGGCTGGGGGCCCGTGCGGGCTTCGTGGCCCCGCGGCCGTCCTGTGTCCCTGCTCTGTAGCCGACTCAGACCCGGCCTCGTCCCACCCATCCCGGCGAGGCACAGGCACAGAGATCTCCCGGGGGTGGGCCTTTCGCCAGGGACCCCTCCCCCAAATAAGCAGAAATAAGCCTGAGGGCCCGTGTTCCCTGAGCCCCACTCTTCTCCCTGCCTGGACCTCAGAAGCACTTTCTGCGTTTATTCGGGGGAGCCCCACGGGGGGGGGGGGGGGGTCGGCGGGGAGCCGGAGTTTCTGACCTGAGAGGGGGTCACCTGGCCTCAGTCCCCACCAGGGGTTCTGTGCACCCGTTTTTCTTCCCCACCCGTCCCGGGTTCTCGTCCTTCCTTCCCCCTACAGCTGGCCTGTTCACGGTGCCCGTCTTCCCGCCCGGGTGCTGGCGGTGTGTCGGGCGCCGTGATCCTGGGGCTCTGCCCCCCACCCCCCACCCCCCGGCAGCTGTCTGCAGGGCAGCCCGGCTCTGAACGGCTGCGGGGAGTGGGCCGCGTCCCGGCGCTGACAGCCGTGCGAGAGTGTAATTACCAGCTCCCGCCCTGCACTTGGGAGGAAGCGAGTGGTCCCAGGAAGAAGGAAGCGATTCTATTTGGGGAACCGCTGATTTACCTCATGCCCAGTAAGTGGCACGTTTCTGCGTTGCCGACGCAGACCAAGCAGGGAAGCAGGGCGCAAGGGCTGCAGCAGGGCCGGGCGGGGTCTCTGCCCCGGGGGGGGGGGTCTCTGCCTGGGGGTCTCTGCCCGGGGGGGTCTCTGTGTCCGTGGGGGTCTCTGCCCATGGGAGGGTCTCTGCACGTGGGGGGTCTCTGCCCGGGGGGTCTCTGCCCGGGGTTCTCTGCCCAGGGGGGTCTCAGCCCTTGGGGGTCTCTGTGTCCATGGGGGTCTCTGCCCATGGGAGGGTCTCTGCACATGGGGGGTCTCTGCCCGGGGGGGTCTCTGCCCAGGGGGGTCTCTGTGTCCGTGGGGGTCTCTGCCCGTGAGGGGGTCTCTGTGCCCATGGGGCCCCCTGCCTCTGGGGGCCTCTGTCCTGGGGGTCTCTGACTGTCTTGCAGGAGCCCCCAGGACTCCTGCTCAGCTGCTGACCACAGCGGGGCTGTGCAGGGCTGACGCTCGTCCCGTCCCGGGGTCCTTTCTAGCCCCTTCCAGCCCCGTTCACCAACCAGGCGCTGGGACACAGCAAAGCAGTCCATCTCCCCGTGTCCTCCTGTTGACCGCCATCCTCCCGCGACCACTGTCGGTCAGGGCTGACCCGCACACTGTTAGTGGTCGGTCAGGGCTGACCCGCGCACCCTCGGTGGTCAGTCAGGGCTGACCCGCGCACCCTCGGTGGTCAGTCAGGGCTGACCCGCACACCCTCAGTGGTCAGCCACGGCTGACCCGCGCACCCTCGGTGGTCAGTCACGGCTGACCCGCGCACCCTCAGTGGTCAGTCAGGGCTGACCCGCACACCGTTAGTGGTCAGTCAGGGCTGACCCGCGCACCCTCGGTGGTCAGTGGGGCTGACCCGCGTACCCTCGGTGGTCAGTCAGGGCTGACCCACGCACCCTCGGTGGTCAGTCAGGGCTGACCCGCGCACCCTCGGTGGTCAGTGGGGCTGACCCGCGCACCCTCAGTGGTCAGTCAGGGCTGACCCGCACACCCTCAGTGGTCAGTGGGGCTGACCCGCGCACCCTCGGTGGTCAGTCAGGGCTGACCCGCACACCCTCAGTGGTCAGTCAGGGCTGACCCGCACACCCTCGGTGGTCAGTCAGGGCTGACCCGCACACCCTCGGTGGTCAGTGGGGCTGACCCGCGTACCCTCGGTGGTCAGTCAGGGCTGACCCGCGCACCCTCGGTGGTCAGTCAGGGCTGACCCGCGCACCCTCAGTGGTCAGTCAGGGCTGACCCGTGCACCCTCGGTGGTCAGTCAGGGCTGACCCGCACACCCTCAGTGGTCAGTGGGGCTGACCTGCGCACCCTCGGTGGTCAGTCAGGGCTGACCCGCACACCCTCAGTGGTCAGTCAGGGCTGACCCGCACACCCTCAGTGGTCAGTGGGGCTGACCCGCGCACCCTCGGTGGTCAGTCAGGGCTGACCCGCACACCCTCGGTGGTCAGTCAGGGCTGACCCGCACACCCTCAGTGGTCAGTGGGGCTGACCCGCGCACCCTCGGTGGTCAGTCAGGGCTGACCCGCACACCCTCAGTGGTCAGTCAGGGCTGACCCGCACACCCTCGGTGGTCAGTCAGGCTGACCCGCACACCGTTAGTGGTCAGTCAGGGCTGACCCGCACACCCTCGGTGGTCAGTCAGGGCTGACCCGCGCACCCTCAGTGGTCAGTCAGGGCTGACCCGCACACCCTCGGTGGTCAGTCAGGGCTGACCCGCACACCCTCGGTGGTCAGTCAGGGCTGACCCGCGCACCCTTGGTGGTCAGTCAGGGCTGACCCGCACACCCTCAGTGGTCAGTCAGGGCTGACCCGCGCACCCTCGGTGGTCAGTGGGGCTGACCTGCACACCCTCAGTGGTCAGTGGGGCTGACCCGCGCACCCTCGGTGGTCAGTGGGGCTGACCCGCGCACCCTCGGTGGTCAGTCAGGGCTGACCCGCGCACCCTCAGTGGTGCTTCCATTCTCACGCCCCTGATTTGGCGCAGCTGAAGTTCTGGGCCAGGACTGGGACTCGGGCAGCCGGAGCCTCATGTGAACTCTGAGCCGAGAGGACAGTGACCTGGCTCCTGTGTGTGTGTGTGTGTGTGTGTGTGTGTGTGTGTGTGTGTGTGTGTGTGTGTGCGTGCGTGCGAGCACGCTCCGGGACGGCCCGTGTTGGCCTGGCCTGTCAGGCTGAGCGGCGCCTCCTCTCTGCTGGGCCTCTGTCCTGACGCCCAGCCCGACACGTGGCACCCGGGGCCTTACCCGCCTTGCTTCCTGGCATGGCTGAAATCGGCCCATTTGCTTGTGGAACTGTTTGAAAGGTGAATCGTGGCTTTGGTTCTGAGGGGGAACAGATGGGGTGTTTGGCTGTCCAGGCCCGGCTGGGGTGGACGCAGCCTAACCTGGTCAGGCAGGTCCCGTGTGTTTGGATTCCCAGGACCTTGCAAGCAGTGACGGGGGCGGGGAGGGGGTGCTCTGCTGGCAACCCCAGCCGTGCGGGACCCGTGCTCGTATGTACACGTGTGCGTGTGTCGTGACGGGGGGAACACGAGCAGTCGGGGCTTCCTGCACACAGGGCTCGTGTCCAGCTCTCTGGCCCTGGACAAATCCCGTTTCAAAGGCAAAGCAAAGTGCCACTGTGCAAACAAACCTCCGACTCTCGCTGTTTAGTTCTCCCAGTGCTTGAGGGTATAGCCGAGCCCCCACCTGGCCTGCTGGTGACCATGAGACGCCCCCGGCACCTCGTCCGCCCTGAGTACGTGCCACTGTGATCCCCGAGACGCAGCGACACCTGGCACGTGGGAGGAGTGAAGAAGGCAGCAGGCGTGAGCTCCTGAGAATGTACCAAATAAAAGATCATTGGACAGTGCTCACAAGGGGGGGTTGTTTTGGGGTATGTGTGTGTGTGTGCGTGCATGCGTGCGTGCATGCGTGCATGCGCGCGCTTGTGTGTGCCAGGCTTATTTGTGGCTCTGTGCTCTGGGATTACCCCTGGCTGTGCTCCGGGGACCTTATGGGGTGCTGGGGGTGGGCCCAGCTTGGCTGGGTGCAAGGTAAGGGCCCTACCTGCTGTGCCGTTGTTCCAGTTCCTCAAAAATGGTCTTTATAATGCAATTCCCTTTTTTTGCTTTATGGGTCACACCCAGCGATGCACAGGAATTACACCTGGCTTTGCACTCAGAATTACTCCTGGCGGTGCTCGGGGGACCCTATGGGATGCTGGGAATCGGACCCAGGTCGGCTGCATGCAAGGCAAACGCCCTCCCCGCTGTGCTATCGCTCCAGTCCCTGCAGTTCACTTTTATACACCTGTCGGCTAAACCGGCTCTGAAGTCTTCTTTGCATTTTAATCTCCCGTTAAACAACTAATTCTGGGAGAATTCTTTAAAGGCTATCCTGGGCGCAGTTGTGGCCATAGGAGGTCGCTAGGATTCCAGGCAGATAAAGAGATGGACTTTTTCTTTTCAGGCCTGACTGCTGCTTCACCTTGTAATCGTGCCTTTCTAAAATCCCAGGTATGGAACAGAACTGGAGAGAGTTCAGGGCTGGGGCTGGAGGAGTTGGCCTTGCCTGCTGCTGGCCCTTGGTCTGTCCCTGGCCCATGGTCCCCAGAGCACTGCTGGGTGCAGCTCAAACATGCATGCGTGTGTGTGTGGTGTGTGAGTGTGTGTGTGTGTGGGGGGGGTGAAGTTCTTCTTGGGTCATACCAGCAATGCTCAGGGGTTACTCCTGGCTCTGCACTCAGGAATTACTCCCGGTGGTGCTCAGGGGACCATCTGGGATGCTGGGAATCGAACCCAGGTTGGCCGTGTGCAAGGCAAATGCCCTCCCCGCTGTGCTATCATTGAAAAAAAATTTCAAGTTCTGAAATATCTTGGCCCAGGACTTGAGGTCACGGTGGTGTGCGCCTGTGGCCCGGGGGGGCTGCAGCACTGAATTGCCTGTCCTGGGATAGCTTTGCTTGCTGCTGCTGCTGCTGTCTTAATCAGAATATATTTCCACTGACCGGCCACCTCTCCGGCAAAGAGACGGAGGTGAGGTTTGACCCCAGCAGACGGAAGCCCACGCCCTCAAAGCCAGATGACAGACACTTGTTTCGTCTTTGTGTGTTTAGGGGTCATATCCAGTGATGCTCAGGGATTGCTCCTGGCTCTGTGCTCAGGGATCTTTCCTGGTGGGCCCCGGGGGCCACAGGTGGTGCCTGGGGATCAAACCCAAGCCGGCCACTCTTGGGGCAAATGCAGCTACCACTGGCCTCAGGCTCACACCATTGTGACCTCCAGCCTCGGCAGGTGCTTTTACGTGGCCTGCCTCGGTTTACCAAGTAGTGAAAAATGTCCCTGATTATTTCTGTAGAGCCGCTGTGATAAGAAAATTATGTGACCCCTCAAGGCAGGTCCCCGGGCCTGCCCGACGTGATCCCCAGCACCAGATGACCCCCCAGCACCCGGTGACCTCCACCCTCAGCAACCTGCACTGGGCCCGGCCCGAGCGCTGACCTCAGGCCCATGCTGAGAGGCTGCTGAAATCTCAGGCTAGGACGATTGGAGACGTTACTGGGGCCTCTGAGCAGGAGAAGGAGAAGAGGAGGGGCCCCTCCGGGTGGCTCTCGGGGGCAGGGAAGCAGGGAAGTCACTGGTGAGTTTGCTGCTCTGCCACTGCGTTCTCGGCAGCTGTGTGCTTCGTGTATTGATGAGGCTATTGGTAAGGCTCTCCCCGCGCCTGTGTCTGTGTGCTCCCATGTATTGATAAGGCTATTGGCAAGGCTCTCCCCGCGCCTTGTCTGTGTGCGTCTGTGTATTGATAAGGCTATTGGTAAGGCTCTCCCCGCGCCTGTGTCTGTGTGCTTCCATGTATTGATAAGGCTATTGGTAAGGCTCTCCCTGCGCCTGGGTCTGTGCGTCTGTGTATTGATAAGGCTATTGGTAAGGCTCTCCCCGCGCCTGCATGATGACGCGTCTCTGCTGCCGGGACCGCAGGGCCCAGGGGCCCTGGCTAATGGGCACTGACGGTGCCGCTGGCCGGTCAGACCTTATAATCTGGGTCCAAATTACTGTCATCTGGATCCTCAGCCTGTATTCTGCCTGTCAGCCGGTCGTACGCTCTGGAACCGGAGAATCCGAGTCTTCGACTCAAGATTTTGTTTAAGCAGAGGAAGAAGGACCTGGCTTCCCCGGGAAACGCTGGGAAATTCGTTTCCATCTGTTGCCAACGTGCAGGAGCCTGGTGGCTTCGGAGGACCGCGAGGTGTGGGTTGCGGGGCCGGTTCGGGTGTTTCCTGCTCCGGGATTGACCCGAGTCTTTCCCTGAGTCCGAGGCGGGGAGGGTGCTGTCTCTGAGCCCGTTGATGCCCCCGTCCCGGCCCCTTCAGACCACGCCGCCGCCGGACCCGCCCCTGAGACCACCGCAGTCGGGCCGGGGCCCCTTCGCCCTTCTCTGGCTTCGTGCTGTTCTACTTGCTCGGGTCCACCTCATTGTTCATTTATATAAACTTTCATCTCCGTTAGCAAAACAGGATGCTGGCAGCACGGCTGGTGGCGGCCTGGCCTTCCTGGGTCTCTCTCTGAGTGCTCGGACAGGGCGAGTGTGTTTCTCATAGCACCGCTTTCCTCTCCTTACTCGTCCTTCCCTGCGGTGCTGCCTTAGAGGCTCCCTCAGGGCAGGGGAACGAGACCCGTCATGTTGCTGTAGCTGGTGTACGAGTTGCGAGAGGCTGCTACGCCTCAGGGCTAGGACGAGTGGAGACGCTCCTGGGCCCGCGACGGGATGACAGTGACAGTGACAGTGACAGTACTACTTTCGTGTTCTTCCAAACTGGAACTCCCGCCCTTCGCTGCCCCCAAGGCGAATGCTGTTGAAAGAAGCAGTGTCACCCCTGGGAGTGAGAGCCCGCGTGTCACGGCGTCCCCCGCTCTCGGGGCTGGGCCGCTGCTGTGGCACCCGAGGGACCAGGATGGTGTGGGGCAGCGTGCGGCTCTGCCTCGGGGGCTGACAGGGCCCTGGGAGCAGGGACACTGCGATATAAAGGACCCTGTGCAGGCCGGGCACCGCTCTGGGGGCCGACACGCTGTAGACCCCGTTTGACCCTCGCCACCACCTATGGCCCCCGAGCACAGAGCCAGGAGTGAGCCTGTACACAGAGCCAGGAGTCAGCCCTGAGCACAGAGCCAGGAGTCAGTCCTGAGCACAGAGCCGGGAGTCAGCCTAAGCACAGAGCCGGGAGTCATCTTGAGCACAGAGCCGGGAGCCAGCCTGAGCACAGAGCCGGGAGCCAGCCTGAGCACAGAGCCAGGAGTCATCCTGAGCACAGAGCCGGGAGCCAGCCTGAGAACAGAGCTGGGACTCAGCCTGAGCACTGATCCAGGGGTCAGCCCTGAGCACAGAGCCAGGAGTCAGCCTGAGCACTGAGCCAGAGTCAGCCCTGAGCACAGAGCCGGGAGTCAGCCTGAGCACTGCCTAGTATGGCCCAGCCCCCCACTCCTTTTCCCCTTCCCTTGAACCCAAAGGTAAACACAGGAAGACCGAGCCCAGGTCTGAGGCGCCTGCACCGCCCGGGAAGCTGCTTCTCTCCGGGGCCCGCCCTGCTCTGGCCTGGGCCCTGCGTGTCCACCCTGTGTCGGCACTGGCCGCATGTGGAGGCCCGTCACCTGCACAGTGCCCGCGGGGCAGGGCCTTCCCAGCTGCCCCGGGAGAGCGGCCTGTCCGAGCGGGGCCTGGAGAGGGGGCCGTCCGCGGGGCAGGCCGGGCCGGGTGAGCTCAGCGCACACCTGGCCCCGGGCTCCGGGCCCTCCCGGCAGGGTGCGGGGGACCAGATGGGGCTGGGACTGGCCCGGCCCTTCGCAGTAGTGCGGTGGGGCAGACACCAGCCGCTGCCCGGGCTCCAGCCCGAGCACCTTTAGAGGCGCGTTTGGCCCTGGACAGTGGGAAGTGCCTTGTGTGTGCGCTGACGGCCACCCCGGGAATGGTTGGGGAGGGAGGGTCAGGCGCACTTTCCCGTGGCCCAGGGCGCAGCACGCCCGCCCGCATGGGAGTCTGCGTGTTAAAGGGAGTCCCGTGTCGTTGCTTCACACTGAAAAGGGTCAGATGGGGCCTGGCTGCAGCCAAATCCCGGCTCCGGCTTCCAGGGCGACTCAGGGATACGTGTGCGCAAGTGCCCGGGCCTTTGCACAAGAGCCAGCCTGTGTGCGAGCGTGTGTGTGTGTGTGTGTGTCTGTGTGCGAGCATCTGTGGATGTGTGTGTGAGAGTGTATTTGTGTATGAGTGTGTCTGTATTTGTGTGTCTGTATGTGTGTTTGTGTCTGTGAGAGCATTTGTGTGTAAGGAGGTATGTCTGTGTGTCTGTATTTGCATGTGTCTGTGTTTTTGTGCATCTGTGTTTGTGAGAGTGTGTGTGAGCATTTGTGTGTGTCTGTGTGTATGAGTTTGTGCATCTGAGAGTTTTTTTGTGTTTGTGTGAGAGTATATAAGTGTGTATGAGAGCATTTGTATATGTCTGTGTGAGTGGGTGTGTCTGTATGAGTGTATTTGTGTGTGTCTGTATGTTTGTGCATCTGTGTTTATGAGAGTGTGTGTGAGTTTGAGAGTTCACATGTGACTGTCTGTATGAGTGTGTTTGCGTCTGTGTGAGTTGAGCATTTGTGCGTGACAGTGTTTTTGTGTGTTTGTGAGTCTGTGTGAGTGTTTGTGTGTATGAGTGTTCTTCTGTGTGTATCAGTGTGTAAGAGTGTGTGGGAGGGAGAATGTGTTTGTGTGTGCGTGTGTGTTCCGAAATGCCCAGACAGGGAAGGCTCTGTCGCGGGGCCTGTCACTCCGGAGAGGCCCCCGTGCGCGTCCTTAAGGGAGAAGCCCGTGCCGCGGCGGAGCCGGTGATGTGGCCGCAGGAGCCCCTGAGAGAGTGAGGCGGGGCCGAGGCGGGGACGGGCTGCTCCAGGGGGGTGACCCCGGCGGCCAGCAGCTCCGCCCTCTGAGCACTGGGCAGGCTGAGGCGTGAGGCCCTCGTGCCGTCCACCCTCCTGCGGCTCGCCCCTGGTGAGTGGACGGTGCTCGCCCGGGGGTAGGGGGCGTGCGGGTCCCGCGGGTGGAGGGGCGGAGGCAGCGAGGCCCGAGCCTCCTCTCCTGCCCGCCTGCCAGGATGCAGGTCACCTGTCGGCCCGGTGGTGGGGCCGGGCCGTGCCTGCACCCCGGGGGTGGCTGCCCTCCCGCGCTCTCCCGCCCGCTGGCCTGCGCCAGGGCCACCGCTGTCCCCTGTGCCGGGCCGAGGAGAGGCGGGGTGGGGGGGTGTCTGGGTGCTGGGCCCTGGCCCACCCTGGCCAGGTGGAGCACTGGGTCTGCTTCCCGCGGGACTCGGGTCTGGGGGCAGAGCGGAGAGGCGGGTGGCCGGGCGCGACTCTCAGCAGCCCGGGGCAGAGCCTGGGAACCCTCCGCCCAGCGCGGGGCACCCGCCCCGCCCCACCCACCGCGGGCTGCTCCTGTCCCGTGACACCCTCGGCCCGGGCAGAGACCTGGGGCTTCCTGGGCCCTCTTCCTGGGCCCGGGCGACCCCTGGTGGCCGCAACAAGAAGCCCCGATTCCAAAGGCACGTTCACGACTGTCACGCCCTTGCCTCGCCCCTTGCCACGTGCTTCCACAGGGGCTGTGTGTGCTGAGTGTGTATACACACACACACACACACACATATATATATATATTTCCCTCTCTGATGTGTCCAGGAATATGTTCACTCATGCGTGAGGCTCGGCCCCAGCGTGTGGAAAGCGGCCTGGAGCGTGGCGGCCGTTGGGTAGTGGGGTTTGGCAAAGCAACACAGGCTATACAAAGAACGTTCTTAGAAGGCGAGTACTGAGTACCTGACCGCAAGAGAACAGGCTCCAGCTCACCTAGACAAATGATCCGACTGCTGCCCTGGGTGTAATTTCTGCGTCCCATATGGTCTCCTGGGCGCTCCAGGAGTGATTCCTGAGCACAGAACCAGGAGTGACCCCCGAGCCACCACCTCCCTCCTGGGGAAAAAAAAAAACAGAAAAAAATAAAATGAAAGTAGCCTACAGAACCTTCTGGAACATTCTCGAGAACAGGATCCCTTTCTGATTTGGGCGGTCCGACTTCCCCTCGAGCTCGCGGGGCTTGGCGAACTGTAGACTTAAAATCCAACTACAAACACGCAGCGCCGGGCACGAAGGTCGAGCGTGGCTGCGCTCACACGGCGGTTGCAGTTACGGGGAGGGGAGAGCGGAAGTCGGCACCGGGCCCGGCGAGACCCCCGGCAGAGACGAGCCCTTCTGCCTGTCTCAGTTTGTGTCCGACCTTTCCAAACCCACGTCCTAAGAGACGCGATCCCAGTCAAACAAAGCCCAGCACAAATGGCAGGTCCTGAGAGCCCACACAGAGACCCTGGAGGGGAAGGCAGGCCCGGCCGAGAGGCCACAGGGCGCGTAGGGCGAGGGCACGAGTGGTCACTCACCAGCAGCAGGAAGGCCCGTGTTCCTTTTCTTTTCTTTTCTTTTCTTTCCTTTCCTTCCTTTTCTTTTCTTTTCTCTCCTTTTCTTTGTTTTTCAGTTCACACCCAGCAATGCTCAGGGGTTACTCCTGGCAAGGGCGTGCCCGGGGAGAGGGGGCGGGGCCGGGGCAGGAGAGCGTTTACTTGTGGCCCCTGCGCCTGAGGCCGTCTGACCAGCAGCACTGCTGGGCGGCCCACCACATCGTGCCCGCGAGGGTCAGCCTTCCTGTCTGTGCCGTCCTGAGCCCGTGCAGTCCTGTGACCCTGTGACCCACGTCTGGTCCCGTTCTGTGTGGTCCTGTGTCTGTGTGGTTCCCATGTTGTCCCATGTCCAAATAGTCCCATGTCCATGAGATTCCGTGTCCATGTAGTCCTGTGTCCATTTGGCCCGTGTTTGTGTGGTTTCCGTGTCCATGAGGTCCCATGTCTGTGTGGTCCCATGTTCGTATGGTCCTTTGTCCACATGGTCCCGTGTCTGTGCAGTCCCGGTGTCCATGTGGCCTCGTCTCTCTGTGGTCTGGTGTCCGTGTGGTCCTGTGTCCATGCGGTCCCATGCCCGTATGGTCCCATGTTCGTACGGTCTCGTGTCCACGTGGTCTCATGTCTGAGTGGTCCCGTGTCAGTGCGGTCCCATGTCTGTGCAGTCCCGTGTCTGCATGATCCTGTGTCTGTGCGGCCCCGTGTCCATGTGCTCCTGATCTGTGTGCTCCGGTGTCCGTGCGCCCCCTCTCCCGTGCGGAGCCAGCCCGGAGCTGAGGAGCCCGTGTCTCGGCCCCCTCCGGGCAGCCTGGCCGGGGCACAGGGGCCCTTCTGCCGGCCCGTCCACTCCGGGACCGGGTGGCGTCTCACCCCACCTGCAGCCCCCGGAGCTGTGCCGGGTGGGAACCGGGGCCGGGTCGCCGGCGTACAGGACCTGGGGCGCCCTCCCCGCACCCCCACCCCCGAGTGCCCTCCCGGCGTGCGTGTGGAGGGGGATGGGCAGGAAACGGTCTTGGCTGCGCGTGTAAGGCCGGCCCGTGCCCGGGTGCTTCAGCGCCTGCAGCCAGAGGCTGGCTGACTGACTGACTGACTGACTGACTGACTGACTGACTGGCTGGCTGACTGGCCTGACTGGCCAGCTGACTGACTGACTGGCTGACTGACTGACTGACTGGCTGACTGACTGACTGACTGGCTGACTGGCTGACTGGCTGACTGACTGACTGACTGTGCACGTGTGTGTCCCGAGGAAATGCACCCAGAGCCGCCGCTTCTCACCCAGCTTCCACCTCACCCCGGAGGGGGTGGGCCGGCTCAGGCGCCCTCCCCGCCACCCTCCCCCCCCCATTGACGGCTGGTGTCCCGTGAGAGCTGCGGGCTGGCTGACCAGGCCGGGGACTTTGGGAATCTCGTGTCTGGAACGCTTCCGGTCTGGCATGTTCCCGCGGACCTGCTCCGCGGGGCCTGTTCACGGGGTGACCTTGACCCGGGATTTACTCATTCCAGCCATGGGGGATGGTTTGATTTTCTCTGGGGAAAGACTGGACTTAGTCGGATCTGAGGAAGCCGCTCTTCCCCGGGAGGGGCGTGTCTGCTGGCCCGTCCCTGGCCCGAGAGCTCCGGGGAAGCGGGGAATGTCTCCCGGCTGAGGCGTGAGAGGGTCTGCGGGTCGCGCCCTGTGGGCAGCCTGGACCCCCCACGTGGTGACCTGCAGCGGGGTCAGCCGCGGCCGCATTCCTGGGAGGGTTGGGATGCCGGTGTGCTGGCGTAACGCCGCCGCTGGCCCTGGCCCCCCGCCAGGGTGATTAGGTGCCGCCTTAATCCCGCTGCCCACAAAGGCGGTTTGAGTAAACATCTGGGAGCCTTCGCTCCGGAGCCAACGGTTACATAAGCGGCTCCATGGGCCGGGCCGCCCGCCGGGGGTGGGGGGGCGCCCCCCGGGGCTTCGTCCAGGACCTGCAGCGCGGGCTGGTTCCTCGGTGGGGGCAGGGGAGCGTCTGGTGCCGGGGTTGGCCGACCGGCTGCCCGGGCTGGTAGCACAGGGGTCCCTGCATCTGCCGCCCTCCCCGCCCGAGTGCAGAGGGGGAGGGGACCCTCCCTGGCCCGGAGCCCGTCGTCCTGGGGGCCCCTGCGGCCGGACTCGGTCATTTCTCATCGGGGACGGTGATGAGACACTGGCAAGAGGCCCCGAGATGGACAGAGGAGCATCAGGAATGGGCCCCGGGTTAGAGCGCCGTACGCTGAAGACCTTCACGGCCAAGTGTCAGCGAGAAGGGGGCTGGGTGTAAGTGCCTGTGGGAGCACTAGGGCTGTGGGCGTGGCCTCGAGGGAGGGGTCACCCACACCTGCTGGCCGGAGGGTACGACACGCGTGGTCACTTTCACTTGAAAATGAGCGTTTTTTTGTTTTCATTTAACAATTTTTTTTTTAATTTTTTATTGAGTCACCATGTGGAAAGTTACAAAGTTTCAGGTTTAAATCTCAGTTATACAATGCTCGAATACCCATCCCTTCACCAGTGCTCATATTCTACCACCAGGAATCCCAGTATAGCTCCACCCCTAACCCCCCCACGCCCCTAGCCCCCCCACCCATAGCCCCCCCCCCCGCCTGTGTAACTAATAAATTTCACTTTACTTTCACTTTGATTGCATACAATATTTCAACAAAACTCACTATTATTGTTTGGAGAGTCTCTCCCCTAAAGTCAGACCTGCTGAAAAGGAAGCATTAGATAATTTGTTTTCCATTGCTGAGGATGAAGAGGTATGAGGTCGAGTGACCACACTTAGCGGCCTCTCAGTTTTGGGTTTCTGTAATTTAGTATTTTAGTAACTAAGTCCAGAGAGATATCTGCCAGAAGTTGCATCGTTGCCAACTTGTACTTCTCAGTTACATTATATTCCATATATGAGTGCAATCTTTCTATGTCTGTCTCTTTCTTTCTGACTCAGAAAATGAGCGTTTTGTAAGGAAGAGCAGTTAGTGTCTTTAGATGAGATCTCAAGCTGTTCTGTCTCTGTCTCTCTCGTCTCTCTATCTCTCTGTCTCTCTGTCTCTCTCCCTCTCTCCCTCCTGCACCCTCCCCGGGCCCCTCCCCAGAGCCCCTCCACCCCCGGCCGGAAGGTCCGTGCTGTGGGAGGCCAGTGCCCATCGGCCGGGAGGTGTGTCCACTACCTGCGAGCACCAGCCCCCGGCCAGTCTCGGCGGGGAGGGCTCCGCACTTCAGAACTGACCAGAGACGGGGGAGACCCCCAGGAAGCAGCATCGTGAAGAGGCCGCAGAGCTGCTCGGGCGGTTTGGGCGAGAGAGCGACGCTCTCTGCCCGCTGCCCTGGCCGCTGCCCCCCCACACACACCCCTGCCCGGGGAGAGTGCGTGGCCGCCGGCTCCTTAACTCCCGAGATTAATACGGGAAAATAACGCACAACACTTTTTGCTCTTGAACGCGTTTCGACACCCTGAAGGGAGCTAGCTCCGTGGGCTTTTGTGCCCGTGGATTCCTGTGGCCGACGCCTCCCCCCACCCCTGACCCCCCCAGCGCTAGGAAGCTGCTCCGTCCCCAGGGGCTTTTACTCTGCTTTCTGTCTTCACAATGACTTTATTGGCTTGATCAGTCAGTCCTTTGTTTTCAGAGACAGACCCTCCCCCCAGTGCAGTCTGCCGACACACATCCCCGTGTCCGTTCCTCCGGACTGTGGTGTGGGGCTTTTGCTCCTTGCTGCACTTAAAAAAGAAAAAAGTTTCTGTTGGAGCCGGGTGGTGCTCACTCAGGGCCTGTTCCTGCCTCCGCGCTCAGGGTTCACGCCTGACGGGGCTCACGGCCCCTCTCTGGTGCCAGGGATCGAGCCTGGGTCCGGCACACGCAAGGCACGCCCCTCGGCCCCTGGGCTAGCGCTCTGGCTGCAAGCATGGTCCCCGTCCTAGGCGTGAGGATTGTCTCTGCGTGCCGCTACTGGCGTTATTTAAACCGCGCCCAGGTGTGAGCCCTGGTGATCTCAGCCCTGTCCGAGTGTTACAGAGAAAATCCCAACTCCGTGGCGCCCCACGTGGGACTCCCGGGAGAGGGTCAGCGGGGCACCGCCCGGCCTTCCTGGAGCCCGGGCAGAGGGCCCAGGGGACAGGCTGTGTGGGCAGCTGAGGCGGTGCTGGGGGGCCCGCGTGGGGGACCCCGTCCTGCTGGGCCAGGGGGAAGCACCAGGAGCGCCCGGCCCGGCGTCCCTTCCCCTCGGGGTGGTCTGTATGGGGGCAGGCGTGGCGTGGCCCGCTTCCTCCCGGCTCTCTGGGTGGGCGGGGGTCTCCAGGCCCGGGCGGGGTGGGGGGTGCGGAACCCGGGGTCTCCGCAGGCAGCGCCCCGGCTAAGTTCCGAGTGGGTTCATGCGTGGTGTCACTGTCGCCCTGTCGGAGGGGCCGGGCGCGTTGGCAGGCTTGGGGTCATCTCGGGTGTCTGCCCGGTGGGACGACCGTGTGTCACGTGCCCAAGGTTGGCCGTCGGGGGCGGGGTGGGGGCCACAGAAGCTCGTACAGAAGTGCTCCGTTGAGACGAGCCGAGACCTGTGGCCCGTGGAAGCCGGGATGCGTGGCTGCGAGTGAGAGACTCCTGGGGTCTCCACTACCCCCCGACCTGCGCTGACAGGGGGACCTCGAGCCGGGCCGAGACGCTGGGCTGGAGCTGCCGCGTGGTGCCTGCCTGGCCCCGTCAGTGTCTGGGAACTTGGAGGCCCGTTTCCAGGGCCGGACGGGCGGCAGCAGATGGGACCCGAACCTGCGCTCGCTCCCGGCACCTCCTGCTCCCACAGGGTTGGCAGCAGGCCCTGGCACCCACCCTCAGACCCAGGCTCTGGAGTCACAGCCTGGCGACCCGGGACCACCAGCGGGACCCCCGGGGCCTCCTGAGCCACAGTTGAGTGGCTGAAAAAAAACTCAAAACTGAGTCGGAGGGGCTGGGTGGAGGCGCGGGGGCCTGGGGCAGGAAGGGCCGGGAGCTGCGTGGGGAGGGCTGAGGCCCGAGAGCGTGCCAGCCCCTCCCCCACGGGCCCTCAGCACCCCGAGTGGGGCCCCCCAGTGACGCGCCCTCGAGGTCTGCAGTGCGAGACTGTGTCTCCTCCGCCCCGGAGTCGCACGGAGCCGTCGGGGGCCGGGGCTCTGGTCCGGTGGAAGGGCACGTGCCGTCCCCAGCACCCAGGGACCCCCGCCCCCAGAGAGGCCCCGGTGTGGAAGGAGCAACTGCAGCCGCCGGAGAGCTTGTCGGCCGGCTCGGTGAGGCGCCGGGGACGGCCGTGGAGGGGCAGCGTCTCTCGCTTCTCTTCAGGCTCCTGATCTTTCTTCTTTCTTTAAAAACATTTTTATTATTAATTGAATCTCGGTGAGACACGGTCGGAAGGTTGTTAGAAGTGGCCGGGGCTCGGTTCTCTCGCGCGCCCCCTCACCCGTGCCCGGGGCCCCGCTGGGTCCCATTTCCCTCCCTGCGCCCGAGGTCTTAGACGAGCTACCGACACTGCAGCAGCCCGGGGAGGGCGAGAGCCGAGTGGACGTGGGCAGCCCCGAGTGTGGACGTGGGCAGCCCCGAGTGTGGACGTGGGCAGCCCCGAGTGTGGATGTGGGCAGACCCGAGTGGACGTGGGCAGTCCCGTTGTCCCCCTGCATTCTTCCCGCAGACCCCTGCGCGCCCCACCGCACCCGGCCCCGCTTCCTCCTCCTCCTGACCGGCAGCCTGGAGCCCATTTGGGCCAGTGGGGCGGAGGGCAGGGGCTCCTCTGTGCTAGGGGCCAAGAGAAAGCTGGTCCGAGAGCTCTACACGGCTGGTGACACCTTCTGAACGTTACACCCAGCGCTTGGCACGAGTTCTCCACCTCTTCATACAGTGATTTGTTTGCACGTTTTCTCTGACTGGGTATTAGAAATATTAATTGCAGGAGCTGGAGAGAGAGTACACGGGTGGGGCACTGGCTGTGCAAGCACCCGACCCAGGTTTAATCCCGGCACCGCATCTGGTCTGTCTCAAGCACTGCCAGGAGTGATCCCTGAGCACAGAGCCAGGAGTCAGCCCTGAGCAGAGGCAGGACTGAACCCTGAGCACAGAGCCAGGAGTCAGCCCTGAGCACAGAGCCAGGAGTGATCCCTGAGCACAGAGCTGGGAGTCAGCCCTGAGCAGAGGCAGGAGTGAGCCCTGAGCACAGAGCCAGGAGTCAGCCCTGAGCACAGGTAGGGCTGAGCCTGAGCACAGACCCAGGAGTGAGCCTTGAGCACAGAGCCAGGAGTCAGCCCTGAGCACAGGTAGGGGTGAGCCTGAGCACAGAGCCAGGAGTCAGCCCTGAGCACAGAGCCAGGAGTCAGCCCTGAACCCTGCATGCGCCTCCCCCTTCTTCAGGTGTTGACTGGTGGTTGTTTGAATTTCACCGCGTGGCGTGGTTCTCACGGTGGCAGCACCATGATCGGTGAGCTTTATGTTTTTCCCGGAGTGTAACCCAGTCCGGCAGGGTCCAGCATGGCGACAGCCTCGACTATCGGTTGTCACCTCCGGGTTCCCACCGGCCCCACCGCGTGACCTTCTCCGGTTACCTGCCGACTCGCCGTTGTCGCCCTGAGTTAGCACCTGGGCTCAGCCATGAGGAAGCGTGTGGCCGGGGGGAGACAGCCAGGGCACGAGGCCCGGGCCCCTGCTCTGCAGAGAAAGGGGACACCTGGGGCGGGGGTGGGGGCCGGGAGCCGGACAGGGTGACCCAGGCCGCGGCCGAGTGGCCTGCAGGTTCTTGCCCGACCTCCTTCACACTGGGTCTGTGACGGGTGTGTCACGTGCCAGGGCCCCGGGGCAGCCCCCAGCCCCGCCCGCGCTGCCTGTGACGGAGCCGTTTTCACGGCCTCTGCTTCTCCAGGAAGACGAGCAAGCGGCCAGCAGTGCGCGCTCGGTCTCGGGGGTGGTGCATGGTCTCAGGGCCACGCGGGCAAGCCGTGTCCCCACGCCACGAGGCACCTGTTGGCATGGCAGTGAGCGGGCGCCCAGGGCCGGCCATGGGTCTGCCCCGATGGCGCCGTCACAAGGACGTGATGCCTCGGCGAGGTATTCGGTGAAGCGCAGCAGGACGACCTTCCCTCCAGCTGTTACTCCCGGCCCCCCAGGCCAGAGCGAGGCCAGACCCCGAAGGGCAGCCCTGGGCGAGGCAGGTGCTCCTGGGCCGGGCTGCTGGCGAGGCCCTGGGCGGCGGGTCAGTGCTCATGGGTCAGTGCTCACGGGTCAGTGCTCACGTAGAGGGACAGGAACAGAGACCTTCCCGCTAACGTCCGCACCGAGCAGCTTCCCCCAGCCCAGCCTCTGCCGTGGGCCGCCCCCCGCCCCCCTCCGCCCCGGGGCGGCAGGACAGCACAGGGCAGCGGGGCGGGGTCTCTCTGCCCAGCTGGGCCCTGACTGACCGTGGCTCCCCCTTTGCAGCTGCTGCCCAGGTGCCGCCCCCGCGCGCCCTCAGCCATGCCCTGAGCGCCTGATGAGCACCTCGGGGCCCCCGGGCCACGGCGGGCGCCATGGAGCTCAAAGTCTGGGTGGACGGAGTCCAGAGGATCGTGTGTGGCGTCACCGAGGTCACCACCTGCCAGGAGGTCGTGATCGCCTTGGCCCAGGCCATCGGTAAGTGCCCCCTGGGCTCTCGGGACTGCAGGTGAACTGGCCGGGACCCCTGGCCGCCCTTCGCCCTGGGCTCCTTCCCCGGGCGCCCTCCGGTGCAGCCTTCCTTCCCGCCTGCTCTGAGGTCGACTTGGGTGGACTTTTGGTATGGGATCCCCCTGCAGTGCTCATGGGTCACTCCCGGTGCAGGTGTGGGGCGGGGGCTGGGACCCCCCAGAGGGGCCGGAGGACCATGTGGACGCCTGGCGGGGGCCCCTCTGCCCAGGGACGGTGCTGGGCCCGGATCCCCCCTCCCAGCCCGGGTGCCAGAAGGTGGGCAGGCCGGCTCAGGCTGGACCCAGCCCCGGCTCCCTGCAGCGCAGTGGACGGTGGGGTGCAGTGCCCCGGGCAATGAGGGAGGACCCCCGCGCCTTTCCCTCCAGTCCTGCCCGGCCGTCCTGTGAGAACATGGCTGGGAATCCAGCTTTCCTGGCCCTGGAACTCAACAGCACTCGCCCCCAGCCCCCTCTCACAGCCACCTTAAATCCCCCCCCCCCCCCCCCCCGCATCCGGGGGCGGGGCTGATGCATAGGTGTGGTTGCAGTTCTATCCCTTAGGGGGTGCTTTCACTAGGACAGAATCTCTCTCAGCAGGACACCCGCCCAAGAGCGGAATCCCAGGGTGTGTTTCTCCTCTCTTTGTCCAACTAACACATAAGCATTCATAATATTAATCATTTTGTATGGACATAGCAAGAGACGCATTAAGCTTATAGAATTGCTCTCTGGGGGTCACCTTGATCTCAGACTACAGCGCTCAGGCCAGATTAGTCTTTCCTAGCCCTAGCAGGGTCCTAGTCTAGTCGTTGCTTCTGGATCATGACATAACATGTCCATGACCGAGCTCTTAACATATAGTTAAGCATTAGGCACTTTGGCCAGGCCCATCTCGATGCCAGGGTAGCACATAACTCACCGCTTGCCCTGGGTCTGTCCCGTCCCTCGCCGGGACCCTGCTTTTGGGGGTGCTAGGATGTAAGGGCAGCTGAGGCTTAAGTCAAGAAAGCAGATGCCCGGGAGTGAATAATATTTGAAGCCAATTAAGTTCCATGTTACCAAAGCATATTAATAAGTGTTTTTCTCTGTCTATACAAAAAGGATATTGTTTTAAAGTAAACTATTCAAAAGACATAAGAGAGGAGAAAGACAATATTAACTTACAATACAAGTACACTTGTCCTAGCAAGGTCTGACCTAACAAATTAACAGAGTTTGATTAGAGGAAGAGCAGATAAACTGGTAGAAGTGGTTACAGATAAACAAAGGAATGGGAGTGACTCGGGAGCACTTTGATGGGCGTGACTGATATACCTAAGCTCCTAGTGGCAAGGGGAGCAGGACATACCAATGTAGTCTAGCATTGTTTAGAGATTATTACCAGATAAGCCCAAACTCTGTGGCAAGGGAGAAAGGACAAACCAATGATAGCCAACAATGGTAGAAGACCTTGGGTGCGTGGCCCAGTCTGGCCCTCCCGGTGCTGACCGCCGGCCGCCTGCGCGGGTGCCCTTCAGTTGTAGAGCTCACAGGGTCCCGACTGGAAGACCGTAGGTAAGTGGTCCATGCGCTGCGCTAAGATTCACACCACGCACTAAGGCTTTCCAGAACGTTCCCAGCTTAAGCATGCTGCCTTGCCTCACCCCTCACCATCTCCAGAACGCCCCTGTTCCAGAGTTCCAGCCGCTCTTCAGATCTGAGTGCCAAGTGGGACGCCCGACCCGCTGGCCTCAAAGCTGGCCACACCACCGGCCTCAAAGCTGGCCACACCACCGGCCTCAAAGCTGGCCACACCAGGGGCTGGAGTGATAGCACAGCGGGTAGGGCGTTTGCCTTGCACGCGGCTGACCCGGGTTCAAGTCCCAGCATCCCATATGGTCCCCTGAGCACCGCCAGGGGTAATTCCTGAGTGCAGAGCCAGGAGTGACCCCTGTGCATTGCCAAGTGTGACCCAAAAAGAAAAGAAAAAGCTGGCCACACCAGCGGCCTTGCTTCACAGCCCCTGAGCCGCAGGGGCCGGGGGGCTAGTTCCCGCCACCCCCGCAGCCGTGCCGGCCAGCACAGTGCAGATGGCGGGCGCCGGGGACCAGAGGACTGGGGTTTCGTCCCGCGCTACCTGCTTTGGACCCCCCAGGCCACCTGGGCTGGGCCACAGGGGAGGGACCGGGTCTGGTTGGCCGACGCAGCCTCGGCCGCTTCTGTCGCTGCCAGCAAGCCCGTTAGAGACACATTCCCTACCGGGCGCTCTCGAGGCCTGAGTGCGTCTTTCTCTCCTGCTGCCCAGACCCCGCCCGACCCCTGGCCAGCATCAGCTGTCGCTGAAACCTGTCCGGCCGGGCTTCCTCAGCACGGCTCGTGAGCACCAGGGACGGGACGAGAGTCACTGAGGAAATGGGGCTTAGGTCAGTGAAACGTGCCTGGCGCCTCCCAGGAAACAGCGCGGCAGCTAGGGTTGAGGCTCCGCGTCCCACTGTCTCCCTCCGCCCGACACAGTGCTCCCCCGGGGCTGGGAACTCGCGGAACTAGAGTCTCCTGAGCCAGGCCCTGCCCTTCCCACAGCCTCCGCCTCGCTGGGACCCGGCCCCGCCTCCAGCTCACCCCGGCATCGCCCCGGCCCCTGCTGAGCTGCACTGAAATGGAAACTCAGACCCCTTGGCACTGAGCTCTGCTTTTTTTTTTTTTTTTCAATAGCCAAGGTCGTGTCTTCCAGCTGTGGTCCTGCGAAGGGCGTGTGGTGGTCCTGGGTTCTGAGCAGCTTCTGTCTCCCACATCCCTGGAGGGTTACTTCCACGAGTGCACGTGGGAGAGTGGAGCCCTGGCATTCCAGCCTGGCCAGCCAGGGTCGGTCACGTCCCGCTGCCTCAGCAAAGGTGCCCAGGCCCAGGTCCGAGGGCTTACAGAGACGCTGTTGGCGTTCTCCAGTGGGTGTCTGTCCCCTGACCCGCCCAGAGCACAGCGGGGACAGTAGGCGCAGAGTAAACGCCGGCCCTTACAGACTCACCGGAGGCTTTCATGATTTTTTTTTTGGCTTTTTTTTCACACCTAGCAATGTTCAGGGGTTACTCCTGGCGGTGCTCGGGGGACCCTATGGGATGCTGGGAATCGAGCCCAGGTCGGCTGCGTGCAAGGCAAACGCCCTCCCTGCTGTGCTCTCACTCCAGCCCCTAGTAGCAAGTTTGCATGAGTCTAAGAAGGCCCCAGACTAGTCCGCAGCGATTGTGTGATGGTACAAAGCGTTAGCAGTGCTGGGACATGTGCCGTGAACCCACCACCCCAGCGCAGGAGGTCTTGCAGCAGGCCAGAGCGGGGCCCGCGCGTGAGTCTCGCCAGCCTGCCACGGTGCAGCCCCCGCCAGGGGCGCGTCATCGGGACTTGGCTGCCGTTTCTTCCCCTCGAGCTGCAGCACGGTGCTGCCTGCCCAGTCAGCTCGCAGACCGTCCCCGAGTCCCACGCAGGGTGCGGGCACAGCGCCAGCCCTGCCGCGGAGGGACGGGCATTGCCGGCGCCACCGCAGGAAGGCTGGCCGCCCCGAGGGCCGTCGCCCGAGGGCTCGAGTCTGTCTGCGGCGCTCGTGGGCGGGGGCTTCCTGCAATGGCAAAGCCGCGGTTCCGGTGCCGCCTCGTCGGGTCCAGAAACGGGTGGGCTGGCATTAAGTTCATGGAAGATCAGTGCGCCTTCCTGTTCCTTTGTTTGGGGGGGTTGGGGACAGAGGGGCAGGACCCACACCCACCGGTGCTCAGGGCTCACTCCTGGCTCTGTGCTCAGGGATCACGCCTGGCCAGCTTCGGGGGGACCAGCTTGGGTTGTGGCCAGCTTTGGGGGAGCCGAGGATCGAACCCACAGTGACCGTGTGCAAGGGAATTGCCCTGCCCGCTCGACTGTCGCTCTGGCCCCAAGCTAGTTTTAATTTTTTTTTTTTTCTTTCTGGGTCACACCTGGCGCTGCACAGGGGTTACTCCTGGCTCTGCACTCAGGAATTACTCCTGGCAGTCCTCAGGGGACCATATGGGATGCTGGGAATCAACCCGGGTCGACCGCATGCAAGGCAAATGCCCTACCCACTGTGCTATCGCTCCAGCCCCGCTAGTTTTAATTTTAATCAAAATTTAATCAGAATAAAATGAATATGGAGAGGACAAATGAGCCAGCATTTGGCAGAATGAATTCTATAGAACTAGACACTACTACTAGTATTTTGTAGATAAAATATATTTACTGGACAAATAACACAACTGACTTTTATATCTTTTGGGGAGGAGGGGCAGAAGAAGAAATCCAGTTGTAAAAATTGATTGTAGTTTTAAAAAGTGGTGAAATAAAGACATAATGTCTTGGGGAGAACTGTATTTGACTATTTGAATTCTGTTAGATATTTTCCAGCAAAATATTCATAATCGATAATTATAACATTTTCTACCTTAGTAGTTAAGGGGGAGTAATATGTTATTTTTTTCCCCATTTGTGCCAGTTATCCCATGAGAGCCTCCTATTGTACAAAATCACTGTGTAATATTGCTCGTTATTTAAAATTAGTAATTCTTGGGATCACACTCAGTTGCTTAGTCTGTTAAAAAAAAAAGAATCAGTCGATATTTCACCTGCTTTCAGAAGGCACACCAAGCTACGGCACAGAGGGGAACTAAACGGGCATTTAGTAAAAGACACTAAGGTTTTGCAAGGGGGATTTAATTTCTGTAAATGAAATGGAGTTTGTAGGACCTTGCCAAGAATGCTCCTTTATTTATTTATTTTATTTATTTATTTATTTTGCTTTTAGGGCACACCCGGCTATGTTCAGGGGTTACTCCTGGCTCTGCACTCAGGAATTTCTCCTGGTGGTGCTCAGGGGACCGTATGTGATGCTGGGAATCGAACCCAGGTTGGCCGCGTGCAAGGCAAACGCCCTCCCCGCTGTGCTGTCGCTCCAGCCCCAAGAATGCACCTTTAAAAAGTGGTTATTTATGGGGTTTGATTCGTCCATAAAAGATCTAAAAGCCGACCTATCTAATAAAATCAAAGCGACTGACTCAGGACACTCCCGTGCTGTCCTTGGGCCCCTGGCCGCCGTCTCTGGGGGAGCTCGGTGGGCGGCAGACTCCGGTGCCCGAAGCTTTTGGGACGGCATTCCCGAAGCCGTGACAAGATCGCTTGAGAGATGCAGAACCATCTCAGCACCACATCTGCGAGGAGGTCGGGTTTGTGGTTGTCAGAAGTGGGGAGGAAGCCGAGGGAGAGGTCAGGAGGGGCAGGCGGGCGTCTGCTGTGAGATAAACAAGCGGAGGAACATTGTTCGGGAGTGGGACCGAGAGTTCTCACGGGAAGGACAGTGTGTGTCTGTTTCTCCACGAGATGATGGACCCCGAGCAAGCTTGCCCTGGTAACCATCCCGTGGTACATGTGAGTCGAACCATAACGTCACGTAGCGTGCATGTGTACGGTGCGTCTGTCACATCAGACCCAAGTGGGGGAAACCTATGATTAAGAAAGTCTATATCAGGGCTGGAGCGAGAGCACAGCGGGTAAGGCGTTTACCTTGCACGCGGCCAACCTGGGTTTGATTCCCAACATCCCATATGGTCCCCCGAGCACCGCCAGGAGTGATTCCTGAGTGCAGAGCCAGGAGTAACCCCTGAGCATCGCCGGGTGTGACCCAAAAAGCAAAAAAAAAAAAAAAAAAGTATATTAAAAAGTGAATTCCCAGAGGCAGGCAGTTGCTGTGTGTGCCGGGGTGTGGGCAGGGGCCCCGGAACGGCCTGAGAGGCAGGCGCCACCCTGCCTTCCTGCCTTCCTGCCTCCTCAGGAGAAACGGGGTGCCACCACCCCGAGTCCCGGGCCGGGAACGGGGAGTCCACGAAGCAGAGTCCGCTCTGGGCTCCCGCCCGCACCGCCCAGGACGGGCTTCTTGCAGGCACCCAGCTGGCTCCGAGCCGCGCGTCCCAGTCCCCCCCCCCCCGCCCGGGGGAGAGCATCCCCACCGCGGTGGCCCCGCAGGGCTCGGCCCTCCGTGCTCTGATGCTCTGTCCTCCCTGCCCAGGCCGCACCGGGCGCTACACGCTCATTGAGAAGTGGAGAGACACCGAGAGGCACCTGGCGCCCCACGAGAACCCCGTCATCTCCTTGAACAAATGGGGGCAGTACGCGAGCGACGTGCAGCTCATCCTGCGCCGCACGGGGCCCTCCCTCAGCGAGCGGCCCACCTCCGACAGCGGGGCCCGCGCCCCCGAGCGGACCTTGCACCGGCAGAGCCTGCCCCCCTTGGCCAAGCTGCGGCCCCCGGCGGACAAGGCCCTCCGCAGGCGCGAGCCCAAGAGGAAGTCGCTGACGTTCACGGGGGGCGCCAAGGGGCTGATGGACATCTTCGGGAAGGGCAGGGAGGCGGAGGCCAAGCAGAAGGCGCCGGGCGGCCGCAGGGCCACCGCCGAGGAGCTGCGGAAGCTGGTCCGCCTGCAGACGGAGAAGCTGCAGGCCATCGAGCGGGAGCTGGAGTCCAGCGACCTGGAGATCCGCTTCTGGGAGCAGAAGCACAGCCCGAGCCTGGAGGAGGAGATCGTGCGGCTGGAGCAGAAGATCAAGCGGAACGACGTCGAGATCGAGGAGGAGGAGTTCTGGGAGAACGAGCTGCAGATCGAGCAGGAGAACGAGAAGCAGCTGAAGGACCAGCTGCGGGAGATCCGGCAGAAGGTGGCCGAGTGCGAGGGCCGGCTGCAGGACTACGGCGCGCAGATCCACACCATGGAGAGCGGGCTCGAGGCCGAGAAGCTGCAGCGCGAGGGCCGGGGGGCGCAGGCCGACGAGGAGGAGGTGCGGGGCAAGATCGGCAAGGTCAAGGGCGAGATCAGCGTCCAGGGCCAGCAGAGCCTGCGGCTGGAGAACGGCATCCGGGCCGTGGAGCGCTCGCTGGGGCAGGCCGCTAAGCGGCTGCAGGTACGTGGGGCGTCCGCACCCGAGGAGGGGCCGGGAGACGGGAGGGCCCGTGCTGGCGGCACTAGGGAACGGGGAAACCGAGGCCCGGAGATGCCCGGGGCCCCTGCGGCCTCCCTGTGGCTTGTCAGCCCCCCGACTCCCTAGCTCTGGGCAAGACGGGCTCTGGGCTTCACTTAGCAGAGGTGGGGAGGGGGGCACGTCTGGCCCGAGGGTCCAGGGACACCCAGGAAACTGGTGTCTGTCCCTCAAGTGTGACTGGACCCACCGGGCACCTCTGGGCGGCTGCCGTGGCCCGTCCACCCGTGCCATGTGGCAGGAGATGCCGCCAGTGACCAGCTGGCCCCGATTTAGCCCGAGTGGTCACTGCATCTCCGGGGGAGCCTTCGAGGGAGGTCGCTGGTGACACAGCGTCCAGCAGGGAGATGCAGGCACGCCCTGTCCTCGGTGCGGCCCCTTGGGCTCCGGTACTGACGCCAGCCGTGTGCCCAGCCGCCTCGGGGGATGGTGGGGCCCGGGTGCCCGTCACAGCAGGGTCTGCCCAGGCCGTTGGTGTGGGCCGTGCAGGGCTGGGCACGTTGGCTGGGCGCGCGCTGACCGGAGGCCTGGCTGTGCCCCGGCAGGGTGGGGGACGCCCCCTTTCTCTCGCTGGTGGCCATGGGGCGCTGCCGCCGCCACGGCATGGAAAGCCCCCGGTCGCCGTCTCCTGTGGGTTTGTCTGTCCAGGGTTGGCCCGAGACCGGGTAGAGCTGCGCCCGCCCGTGTTGCTTGCAGAGCCTCAGGCCCCCGGCCTCGCTGCTGCTCCCGCCCCCGGGCCCCCGCAGTGCGTCTGCTCGCCCGCCTGCTCGTCCCGCAGCTCCGAGGGCCCCTCCCCACGGCAGGGCCTTGGGCTCTCGAACCCAGCGAGGATCTTGCTGCCTCAGGCCCACCCCTGAGCTCAGCCGCGTGCCCACTGGGTCTGTGGCAATCCTTTGTTTCATTGTATTTGGCTTTTTGGGTCACACCCAGCAATGATATGCCCAGGGGTTCCTCCTGGCCCTGCACTCGGAGTCACTCCTGGCAGTGCTCAGGGCACCCGGGGGGATGCCGGGGATTTGAACCCGGGTCAGCCACGTGCAAGGAAATGCCCTCCCTGCTGGACGATTGCTCCGGCCCTGTGGGATTCCTTTCACCAGGCTCCGGGAACCCAGGGGGGTGGGGGGGCCTCCCCGGCCTGAACTTGGAGGGAGGGAGCGGGCGGGAGGGGCAGCCCGGGGGGCCTCTCCAGCAGAGCCTCGTCTCCCCCAGGACAAAGAGCAGGAGCTGGAGCAGCTGACCAGAGAGCTCCGGCAGGTCAACCTGCAGCAGTTCATCCAGCAGACGGGGACCAAGGTGACCGTCCTGCCCGCAGAGCCCTCGGACGGGCACGCGCCCCACGCCGACCTGCAGCGGGGTAAGAAGAGGCCGGGGCACTTCCTGGGCTGGGAGGAAGTGGGCAGCGGCTTCCGCGTACCCCAGGGTGGCGGGGGGTCGGAATATCGGGACTCCCGGCCTGAAGCCGCTTCTCTGCGAGCCCCCCCCTGTCCTGTACCCGGTTCCCCTCCCCCTGCTCTGAGGGCGCTCGCGGGCAGCAGACTGAGAAGCAGTGCGCTCCCCCCTCAGAAGGACCTGGAACTGCTCACACAGTTTTGGGTTTTGCTTTTTAAGAAGACAGTGAAGTGAAATCGCTTTTTTAGAGGCTCGGATAGCACAGTGGGTAGCGCACGCGCCCGGCATGTTTCTGGTACCACGTGGGCTCCTTAAGGTCACGGGGTGCCACCCTGGACTCCCCGGGACACACTCTGTGGGGCCATGGAGGACCCTGAGCACCCCATGCTGGCCCTAGTGCCCCTGCACTGAACCCCTGGCCCAGCTGACCAGAGTGACCCCGCCAGGCCACTGCTTGGGAGCCCCCCCAGAATTATTTAATTTAGGGAAACAGGCATGAGTCAGGGGAGGGAGAGAGAGAGGGAGACGGACAGAGAGAGAAGGAGGGAGGAGGGTGGGGGGAGAGGGGGAAGGTGGGAGGGAGAAAGGGAGGGAGGGGAGAGAAGGGAATATATATATAGGGAGGGAGGGAGAGGGGGAGGGAGGGAGGAAAAGGAGGGAGGGGGGAGAAGGGGACCCAGAGACAGAGACAGAGATGGAGGGAGATGGAGAAAGGGAGTAGGGGCGAGGGAGGGGGAGAGGGACAGATGGCGAGGTCACACCTGTGCTGCTCCGAGGCTGCTCTGAGCCCAGCATGGCGTGGCCTGGAGCCTGCGCGCCCCCCCCCCCCCGCCCCCGCCCCGCGCCCCTGACGCCCGTCTCCCCGCCCCCCGCCCCGTGCCCCTGACGCCCGTCTCCCCGCCCCCCTGACGCCCGTCTCCCGTCCCCGCAGAGGCCCCCTTCCAGTCGGGCTCCCTGAAGCGGCCCGGCACGGCCCGGCAGCTCCCCAGCGACCTGCGCCTGCTGCAGAGCCCCGTGGCCGCCGGCTTCAACCCCGAGGGCATCTACGTCTAGCCGCGCCCGAGCCCCGCGCGCTGAGCAGAGCCCGGGGGGCCCCAGCCGCAGCCTCGGTTTCCCTGGGGGACACCGGAGCTCCAGGGAGGCGTTCCTACCGCGTGCATCCGTCAATAAAGCCGCGACTTGGGAGGAAAGAGCGCGCGCGGCCGGTGAGCTTCCTTCCCTCCCCGCTGTGCCCGCCCGCGGCCGGCGTGTCTGCCCAGCCCCTGCGTGGGCACCGCGGCCACAGGAGCCGCCCGCCCGGCCCCGCCGTCCTGCCTGCTGTGTGGCAGGAGTTTCAGGTCCTCTCGGACGCCGGGTGCACCGAGTCTGCACGGTAACTCCGGAGCCAGGGCTGCGGGCGTGGGAGAGGTGCCCCCTGCCACCGGGCATGCAGCCGCCACCCCCGCCCGGCTACGTGCCGCCCAGAGGTCCCCACGGCCGGCCAAGGTGGCGCTGTGCCCGCCACCGCCCGAGTCTCTGAGTCTCTGGAGGCCCCGAGGGTGGCGGGGGTCCGGCCCCCCCAGGAGAGCCAGGGTCCGGGCGCCTTTCTGCTCGGGCCGCTGGCGGGAGTCTCCACCGTCGTCTCTTTCCCTTGTGAAACCAAAAATGCGTCACCCCCAGCACCCCCCTCTCCAGGTGCTCCCCGGGGCGGGGGTCTCGGCAGAGCTGGACCCTCAGAGCCATGTCCGCCCTCTCTGCCCAGCACAGGGGCATCGACGTGAGATCAAAAGCAGTGTTTAATTCTACAAGAACAAACAAAAAAAAATATGCGTGATTTGTATTATTTCCATACGTGCAACAAAGCAAACGTGGGTTTGTATGTTGATGCCGTGGTCACACTAAGAGATCACCTTGTGCATGGGAGCGCCTCCGGACGTTTCTAAGACGTTTGGCTTATTTTTGGAGTAATGAATGCTGAGAATGCTGCTATATTTAGATTTTTCAGTGAGAAATTTCAAGAATGGCTGTGAAAATAGAAGCTTCTAGAACACTGAAAGTGATAATGCAGAGTTGCCTTTTCTAGTCTAGCTACATGGCAGACCTCAACTAAAGATACTGTTTCCTTTGGGTTCTTGGAGTTACTGAGTTGGCTTTGCCATTATGTTATTCTTCAGATAACCTGACCTACGAACGAGTCTTACTAAGTAACCACAACCTATATATATTTGCTCTCAATTTATAATAGTACTTTCATACCTACATACTGTAAAGTTAAGAAAATTTAAAAGAACTGATTTGTAGTTTTGTGACGACAATAATTGAATGCCCAATATATGCCTTACTTTTAAAGGGTTCCATCCTGTCCTGAGTTATTTTCTTACTGTTGTTCAGAGAAATTGGGATCTATTGACAAAATATTTTATAAATCGATCGCATTCTATTTAAATGCAAATGTTCAACTGAAGCTGCGTCGAGCTTGGCCCGTGTGAATCGCGACAATGCCTTGGAGGACTGAGCACCACCACGGCAGCACCCGCCCTGCCGCCTGCCTCCGTCCCCCCGAGGTGATGAGGGCTCACCTCCTCGTGCCCCCCACAGGCTCGAGTCCCCCGGCTCCTCTCCACGAAACGGACTGCAGACGGCACGTCACCTTCTAAGGGAGAAGCTTCTGGAAATGTGGACGTCTTCATTGAGCAGCTGCACCCGCGGACCCACCCCGCTCCTTCTGAAAACACGTCTTGAGAAATATTCTCTGAGTCTCTTTCTTAAACATAGGGAAGGAGAGTCCGGGGGTAGAACACCTTACAGCCGTCTCGGGGTGGGGTGGAGGGGTCGTACAGCAGGGAGGGCACTCGGCACAGTGCAGCCAGCCCCGTGCAGCCAGCCCCGTGCGTGCGTCCTGAGCACCAAGTCCCTGCGCACCGCCCCGTGAACTCACAGAGACACGAGTCTCTCTCCCGCTGTCTCCCCCATCGGGAATCTTGGCCGGGCGAGCTGCCACGTCTCTGGGTGCGTTTGGATGACAGCGGACGGCGTCGCGTCTGAGGGAATAATATAAATTCTGGTTATTAGATTATAAGGGTTTTTTTTTTGTTGGGGTTTTTAGGTTTGTTTTTTAAGGACACCCACGTTTTTTTCTCCTTTCCCTCCCTCCCCCCTTTAATATCTACCAGTATTAACGCCATCGGGAAATGATTATCTTACCAGGAACTGGCGGGAAGTGACAGATTCATTAACTCCCCGAGTTCAGATGAGAAGCTCGCGCTGAAACCCGGGGCGGGGTGGACTCGAGAGCAGGAACCGGGTCGCGCTCAGTCCCAGAGCGGGAATGAAGTCCTGCCTGTGCTCAGAGACGTTTCTCTCGGTGCGTGAGAGCAGAGTAGTCCCTCAGGAACACTCTCGAGCACTGTCCCCGTGGGCTGAGGAGATGGCGTGGAGGAGGCCGGGCGCCTTGCTCTGGGGTGTGCGGGCCTGCGCAGACGCCGGGCCTGGGGCGACGTCCTGAACTTTGGGGTCAGCGTCCCAGGAGACAGTCAGTGAGTGCTGCACCCGCAGCAGCTGTGAGCCTTGGGCCAGGCCCGCGTCAGGCCCCCGGCCCCTGCCCTCGGCCGGGCTAGGGCCCAACGCAGTTTTTATATTCTCAGAAACCAAATAAACGCAGAGGATTATTTAGTATACCGATGTTAAACCAGCAGACTATAGAGGCAATAAAGTACCTACATATCTATGGGGGGGGGGTTACAGCCAGGCTGGGGCGGGAGCTGGCCGCCCCGCGGACACAGACGGCGGGCGTGTCTCCTGCAGTGACACCCTGCGCTGGGCCGATGGCCTGTGACCTGTGTGACATGTAATTACTCTCCTGCTTTCGTTTCAAATGTGTATTTTGTGATGATCACCGCGAGCCACACGGCCAAGGCTGGATATCCTCACAGACAATAAATGTTCAGGATTCACGGGGCCACCGCAGTCGCCGGCTTGTTCCTTGCCTAGACGATGGTGCAAAGTGGGTGTGTGTGTCGCCGAGTCACTCGACTATTTCTCAGATTAGCTCCTGGCGGGAAGGAAGCTGTCTCCTCCGCCATAGACGGAATTTGGGAAAACTAGTGCGCCTCCCTTATTTCCAAAGAAAAGGAAACTGAATGAGCTCTGTGGTCCCACAGTCCCGAAAGGCCCAGAGTGCAGGGGTGGGAGGGAGGGAGCAGGCCTTTCCCCCATCACTCAGCTAGTGGCCCCCACCACATCGGGACTTGGGTCTGTTGAGAAACTACAGGATGGATTTTGGTGTCTACACCGTTTTTTTTTTTTCATGTAAAAGTTTAAAATACTGTTTTTGCTTTTTTCGTACGTTGGAGTTAGATCTTGGTGAAGGATCTAAGGCCCAAGATAAAGGAATTTGGGGACCAGAGAGTATACAGGAAAGGTGTTCGCCTGGCACATGGCCAGCCCGGGTTCGATCCCTGGATCTGCATATGGTCTCCTGAGCACTGCCAGGAGTGACCCCGGAGCATAACCAGGTGTGGCCAAAAATAACCCAAATAAATCATTTTTACAAAGAATTCAAATAGGACCCAGTCTGTTGCTACTTTGGGGGACCTTTGGGGACTTCGGGGGTCAGTGTTGCTGGCCCGAACCCCTGCCTGTCCCCCATTGGGTGCTGAGCAGGACAGGAGCCCTCACGCTGCCCGAGGTCACGGGCACTCAGTCACCCCCTCCTCCATCCCCGCAGATGGGCACCCCTGGGGCAGATGCGGAGGCCACGGAAACGCCTCTGGAACCAGCCTGGGGCCAGGGGGCCAAGTGGAGAGGGCGGTCGGCAGGGTGGGGAGGGGCCTGGGCCGCCCCCAGCGAGTCCCCCAAGCACCCGTGGGTGGACCCTGCAGGGGACAGGCCCGGCAGCCTGGGGGCCTGGGGTTGAAGCAGGAGAGACAAGACGGGTGCCCTGTGTCCAGGTGCCCCGTGTCCGCCAGCAGCTGCCGTCCCTGCTGGCCACAGGGGCAGTGCCAGCGAATGAGCCCCGCTCGGGAGCCCCCGCACCCCGGGCCGAAGGCCCCCTCCTCTTCCTCCACCTTCAGAACCCTCTTGCCCCAGCACAGTGCCACTAGCCACGTGTCCCCGTGTGTCCAGGGGGCCGGGTCTGGCCTGGGAGGCCGGGAGGGGGCAGCCGGGCCCCTGCGTCTAGGGCCCCCCTTGGCATCCAGCCGCCACGTGAGACAGGAAAAGCGCAGGGATGAGCTTTGGGGGGGGTTCTTTGTTTTCACTTCCGGGTCACACTGGCAGTGCTGGGACCTTACCTGGGACTCGTCCACCCCTCGGAGCCGCTTGCCCCTCGCAGGTGAGTTCTTCGAGCACGAAGCAGACGACATCCAGAACACACGGGTCAAACTGTCGGCTGGTAAATACGGCACAAGGGGGGGCGGGGAGGCAGCAGGGTACACCCGCCCAGCCGCACCCCTGCGGGCAAGCAGCCCCCCAGGCCTCCCTCCAGGAACACTCCAGAGGCCCCTCAAGCACCCGCCCTGGGCGGCCCTGGGGAAGGGAGCCTGGGAGAGAGCCGGGCGCGGACATGGGTGCCCACCCCACTCCCATTCCCGCCTTGGAGCGCGGCCGCCGTGCTGGGGAGACCCCGGCAGTTGCATCCCCCGACCCTCGGGGAGAGAGGCAGCACCCACCCCACCCCATCCGCCCGAGCCCCGTGGGAAGCTCCTGGGCCCCATGTGGCGCCCCCCGGCCCCATCACAGCCCCGTCCGTGCTAAGGGCACCCCAGCTTCCCGCACGCCCTCCTCTGTTCCGTGGCTCCCAGTGTGTGGGATGTGCATTCCCGGGGCCCCCCACTAATCCCAGTGAGTGGACGGAGCTCTCGGGGGGTCACTTCCTAAGAATCCCCCTATCCCCCCGGCGTCCCCCCCCTTCCGGGGTGCTCCCCCACTGTGTCCAGATGTCCCCCCCCCCATCTCAGTGGGGCACCTCACTCCTGAGCCGTTCCCACTGTCTCTGGGGCGTCCCCTGATGGTCCCAGGCGTGTCCAGGCCCGGGCACAAGCTGGCATGCGGGAGGGAAAGATGGTTGAGGGTGGCTTCCGGCCAACAAGAAGACACAGCCGTGAACAGCGGTGCCCTAGCCCGGTGGGGACAGGACGGGGACGTCCCCTGCAGCCCCGGCCAGTGGCACCGCTGCCCTCCCAGGGCCCCTTCTCATCTTTTTTCTTTCTTTTTAAATTTATTTATTTATTTACTTATTTTTGCTTTTTGGGTCACACCCGGCGATGCACAGGGGTTACTTCTGGCTCTGCACTCAGGAATCACTCCTGGCAGTGCTCGGGGGGCCCTATGGGATGCCGGGGGTCGAACCCGGGTTGGCCACGTGCAAGGCAAACACCCCACCCGCTGTGCTATCTCATTCTGGCCCTCTTTTTAAAATTTCTTATTTCGTTTTTTTTGGGGGGGGCAACACCCAGCAGTGCTCGGGGGTCCGTCTTGGCTCTATACTCAAGGATCAGCCCTGGGGGTCGGGGGCCACACGGGGTGCTGGGGCTTGATCCCAGGCTGGTGAGCGCCCTCCCCGCTGGACTCCGGCCCCTGCCCCACCCCCTTGCCAGTGCTCGGTACCTGACAGGCTCTCCACCCCACAGGGCACGGGCACCACCCTGTGGGCCTCGGGGTCCTCATTCCCGGCCTCATCCCTGAGGCCCCTTCTGTGCCCACCACTCAGGGCTACAGGCGCTGGGTTTCCTCAGGGTCCCGCCGGGGGCGTCCTTCCGTCCGGGTGCAGCTCTGCCCGGTACTGGGTTCTGTGACCAGGGCCCGGCGTCACCCACCCAGCCCCGGTGCTGGGTCCGTTTGCCCAGCTCAGGCTTCTGGCCTCGATCACCTTCTCCACGGTCCCTCGGGGACCCCAAACCCCGAGAGCAATGTCTAGAGTGAAGCCGAGAGCACCCCCCAAACCCGTTAACGACCTGGCCCGTGCCCCAGCGCCCCTGGGCGTGTCCCCGAGACTCAGGCTTCTTGCCGGTGATCCCTGGACCCGAGGGACGCGTCCGACAGATGCCAGCCCCATGGACCGTCCCTGGCCACAGCGGCCGGCCGGTGGCTTGGTTGAGAGAGCCGGAGAGGCTGCGTCCTCCCGCCCGGCCAGCCGCTGCCCTCTGCAGGCCGACTCGGTGTCCAGCAAGCCCCAGACACAGCCCCTCCCACCCCGTGTCCCCACTGGCCACAGCCGGGTGCTTGTTTCCGGGCCCCAGACGTTCCCTAGACGTCCTGTCGCACCTTCCGGAGCTGGGGGACCCTCCAGGCTGGGGACGTTCCCACCAGAGGCGAATGTTCGAGTTTTTCAATTCTGTTTTGTTTCTTTTTGGGTCACACCCGGCAGTGCTCAGGGGTTCCTCCTGGCTCTGCACTCAGGAATTACTCCTGGCGGTGCTTGGGGGACCCTATGGGATGCTGGGGACTGGGGCTGGCCGCGTGCAGGGCAAACGCCCTCCCCGCTGTGCTCTGGCTCCAGCCCCAACGAATGTCTGAGTTTGAAGGGTCTGAAACCCACCTTGGCGCCCAAACCAGCCCAAGCCTCGTTAGCCAGGCCCTGGCCCAGAGCCCCCTCCTCTCCCTGCCCCCACCCCCGCCGAGAAGCAGGGGCCAGGGGCAAGGAAACCAGGTCTGGGCCACTGTGCTCTGGGTGCCCCCGGGCGACCCCTGGCCCGGAGGTGGCTGTGGGCCTGGGCCTCCCCTTGTCTCACTAGCCGTGGGGCCTTTTTAAGCCACTTCAATGAATTCTGTCCCCTAACTTGTCCTTTGTGCCTCTGGAAGAACATTTCGTGGTTCTTTGTAATCTGACAGAGAAGCCGCTTCACCTATTCTACACACAGGTGGACGTGCTGTGTTGGCCTATTTACATAAAATGAAACAGTGGAGCCATAGCACAGCGGGTAGGGCATTTGCCTTGCACGCAGCTGACCCGGGTTGATTCCTCCGTCCCTCTCGGAGAGCCCGGCAAGCTACCGAGAGTATCCTGCCCACACGGCAGAGCCCGGCAAGCTCCCCGTGGCGTATTCTATATGCCAAAAACAGTAACAAGTCTCACAATGGAGACATTACTGGTGCCCACTCTAGCAAATCGATGAGCAATGGGACAACAGTGCTACAGTGCTATTATATAGCTATGTAAAATGAGGTGGTAGGGATTGGAGAGATAGTACAGCAGGTAGGCACTTGCCTGGCTCACAGCTGACCTAGGTTCAGTACCCCATATTGTTCCCCAAGACCTGTCAGGAGTGAGCCCTGAGCACAGAGCTGGGAGTAAGCCCTGAGCACTGCCAAGTGACACAAAATAAAGTAATGACATACTATCCTTTGATTTCTGTGTGTGTATGTGCATGCATGTGTGTGCATGTGTGTGTGTGCGAGTGTGTGAGCGTGCACGTGTGCGTGTGTTTGTTCTGTGGATTGAACCCAGGGCCTTTCACACATTCCTGACCCCCACTCACAGCCTGCTACGCTTCCTTAAACCCCGATCAGTTACAGACATCACAAACCACACACAGATCTGCCAGGAAAAATCCGTGATTGGGTGTGTTCTGAAAGCAAGCACAGGGGCGAGGGTCAGAGCACAGCAGGCAGCGTGCATGCCGATGGCCCGGGGTTCAACCCCAAGCACTGCTTACGGGCCCCTGAGCCCCACCAGGAGCGACCCCTGAGCACAGAGCCAGGAGCAGGCCCTGAGCACGATTCCCTCCTCAAATTAAAAAAAAAAAACTTGAAAAGTTGCTTCTCAGCCCGAACCCTTCCCAAGCCCACTCCAGCAGTGCCCAGACCTGCGCCTCCTCGCCAGGGGTGAGGCTGGCGGCCTCCGGTGCCCAGCAGTGGAAACACTGACCTCAGCTCTGACACGGGGGGGGGGCGGGGGGGGGGCTCCGACCTGCCCCACGCACCTCGCGACCCCGGCAGCTCAGCCCAGAGCCCCACTCGGTCCTGGCTTCGCTCCATGACGCCAGCACCCCCGGCGCCTGCTCCTGCTCTGGCCGGGGCATCGGCTGGCCCAGCGTGGACAGAGAGCAGGGAAGACGCCCGGCGTGGGCAGGGGGCGACCGCAGAGGAGGAGTCTGTGTGTCCGCCGCCCCGCGAGGAGCCGGCGCGGGCAGACTTGTTGTTACTGGTTTACGTGTGCCATGAGCCGCGTGATCTCGGGAGCAGCCTCTGCCCGGGCGGCTGTCCGCTGGGCCGGGAGCGGGGCCGCACTCCGTGGGCTTCCGGGCGGATGTCGATGTGGGCCACGATCGGGACCACGCCAGCTCAGGGCTCGGGCTCCTTCCCTGGGGCGCTCCAGGGCCGGGATGGGCACCGGGCCCCCACCTCCCGCCACCCCCAGCCCACACAAGTGTACGTGTCCTCATCACTCTGAGAGGCCCCAGCTCGAGGCGAGAGCTAAAATTCACACACGTGAAGCTTTTCTTCCCCCACGGAGACGCCGCCACGGCCGGGCCCGGAGCAGCAGCTGTTCTGCCTCTGGCCCTGGACTCGGAGCACGGCGCTGCCCCGCAGCACGCACGCCCTCGCTTCTGCTCTGCTTTCTCCTTTCCTCTCTCTTTGCCCGGCCAGGGCCAAGCCTGGGCCTCACGCGGACACGGCGCGTGCTCTGGCGGTTCCCGTGGCCAGCCCCCAAAGGTGGGAGCAGTCAGGCTTGCAGAAGAGCACTGAAGTAAGAGCTCCCTGTTCAGGCCGAGACGGGGCTGTGTGTGGGAGCCCCCGGTGGTGGACACACGGGGCTGTGGCCTTCCCGCCACCTAGCCCCAGCGCCCCTTCCATCTGGCATGTCTGGGATTCAATCTTTTTATAAGAAACAAGTGAACTTGGGCAGGACGTTCTGATTGGCTGGTGCTGAGAGGGTGATACGCTCATCGGCTCTCAGGGAGACCCACCCTGGGACCATGAAAGCCCCTCTGAGCCCAGACACAGCTCAGGCGTGGAGCACTTGCCTCGGGCGTGCGAAGTCCTGGGTTCAACCCTCAGCACTGAGAACTAAAGAAGTTTCTGAAGAAGGAAGAAAGGGGGCTGGAGAGATAGGCCAGCAGGTAGGGTGCCTGGCAGGCACTCGGCCCACCGAGTTTGAGCCCGGCGTCCCAGAGGGTCTCCTGAGCCCCACCAGCCATGATCCCTGAGTGCAGAGCCAGGGATAACAGGAAGGGGAGTGGGAGGGAGAGAAGGAGGGAGGAGAAAAAGGAGGAAAGAGGGAAGGAGAACAGGAAGGAAAAAAGAAGGAAAGAGGGAGAGATGAAGGAAGGCGGGAAGGAGGGAAAGAAGGGGGGAAGGAAGGAAGGAAGGAAGGAAGGAAGGAAGGAAGGAAGGAAGGAAGGAAGGAAGGAAGGAAGGAAAGAAGGAAGAGAGGGAGAGACGAAAGGAGGCAGGAAGGAGGGAAGGAAGGAGGGAGGGAGGGAAGGAGGGAAGGAAGGAAGGAAGGAAGGAAGGAAGGAAGGAAGGAAGGAAGGAAGGAAGGAAGGAAGGAAGGAAGGAAGGAAGGAAAGAAGGAAGAGAGGGAGAGACGAAAGGAGGCAGGAAGGAGGGAAGGAAGGAGGGAGGGAGGGAAGGAGGGAAGGAAGGAAGGAAGGAAGGAAGGAAGGAAGGAAGGAAGGAAGGAAGGAAGGAAGGAAGGAAAGAAGGAAGAGAGGGAGAGACGAAAGGAGGCAGGAAGGAGGGAAGGAAGGAGGGAGGGAGGGAAGGAGGGAAGGAAGGAAGGAAGGAAGGAAGGAAGGAAGGAAGGAAGGAAGGAAGGAAGGAAGGAGGGAAGGAAGGAGAGAAGGAAGGAAGGAAGGAAGGAAGGAAGGAAGGAAGGAAGGAAGGAAGGAAGGAAGGAAGGAAGGAAGGAAGGAAGAAGGAGGGAGGGAGGGAGGGAGGGAGGGAGGGAGGGAGGGAGGGAGGGAGGGAGGGAGGGAGGGAGGGAGGCGGGCTTGCTTTATTTCCTAGACTTTGCATTCCTGGAGCGCAATGCCTGCAGTAACAGCAGATTGTACACTAGGTGGCAGCAACCACCGCACATCCACTTGCTAGAAACCTTCGCTTTATTTGAATTTGCCTCCCTGCACTGATTTTTAAAGGCCCTTGGACACGGAGCACTGAGCCGCCCTGCAGGTCTCTGGTTCCTTAGGAATTAAGAGCTTTCTTTTTTATTATAAACTGAGTACTGGGACTGGAGAGATAGCACGGCAGGTAGGGCGCTTGCCTTGCATGCGGCTGACCAGGTTCGATCCTGGCACCGCCTACGGTCCCCTGAGCCCACTAGGAGTGATTCTTGATTGCAGAGCCAGGAGTCAGCCCTCGGCACCAACAGGTGTGCGCCCAAAACAAAACGAAAAGCAAACAGCAATGAACTTACTTCATCTGCCTGCAACTCCCCGTCTTGCTTCTAAGTTTCAGAATAACCAAGTCTGCGGGGTCACTCCACACAGCTTCTGTGTCGGGGGTAACGGGTGGCTTCTGTGGCTTGGATTCCCACGCAGGAGCAGGCAGTCCTGTGCCCCTGGGGAGTCGGGGCCTCCAAGGAGCTCTGTGTGCCGGGGTAGCCGTCGGAAACCCAAACGCAACCCTGAACTCGTGTGACTCGTCAGAAAAGGAGCCATAGCATCTCACGGGGATGGACGCAGAATGTCCCCAAGGGAGACGGACCTCGAGGGCTGTGTTTCGGAGGAAATGACGTGCGTGAGTGTGCGCCAAGACTCGGAAAGTGGCGAGAGCAGCCTGGGCCGGCCAGCGGCTGAGCCCCGCATGCGGGTGGGGTTCGACTGTCCCCACAGATCATCCAAATCAAACGTTATCATTGTCTGTTTTATTTTTTCAGTCTGTGTGTGTGTGTGTTTGGGGGAGGTGGCACCCAGCTGTGCCGGGGGTTTACTCCTGAGGTTGACCCCAGTTGGCCCCACGCCAAGCAGGCTCCCTACCCACTGCGCCATCTCTCCGGCCCCTAGATCTGGAGTTCAACTCAGGCCCCTTGATCTACGGAGACTCACTGCAGCGCCACCCCCAGGGCCAGCGCCCTCCCCGCTGCCCCTCCACCCGGCTCCCTCGCTCATCCAGTCCCTGTCCGAGGCCGTGCACAGCTGTGCGGCTCTCGCTGGCCGGGCGGCCTGGGCCCCCGGTGGCCAGCAGTCCACTTTCTCCGGGCCCCTGTCCTGCCTGGACATGCTCATTTCCATGACCCGGGGCCGAGATGTGCCCACGGCAAAGCTTTCCCCTGTCTTGCTGCTCCACCTGCCACAGGTAAGTGGAGTCACTGGGTATCTGTCCTCTGTCTGTCTGTCTGGACGCGCTTGTGACCACGCCCCCTCTGGCCGCCCTGTGAGTCTGTCCTGCCTTGGGGCTGCTCTGCATGTCGGTGTGTGTCGCGGCCAGCCCCTTTACCTGCTCTGCGGCCATCGGCACCCGGCACCCGGCTGCTGCTCACGGAACACGGGGCTGCGTGTGTGCTCCCAGCTCGGCATTTTGACAGAACCATGGCTTAAGGGTCGGGGCTGGAAGTTCCAGGCCCCACCATGCTAAAGACAGCGACTGTTAGACTCTAACCGCCAAAGGGAGAGAGAGAGTGAAAGAGGGACGGTGCCTCTGCAGAGGCGGGGGAGGGAAGGGGCAGGGGTGGCGGGAGGGACACTGGGAACATCGGATACTGTCACTGTCGTCCCGTTGCTCATCGATTTGCTCGAGCGGGCACCAGTAACGTCTCCATCGTGAGACTTGTTGCTGTTTTTGGCATATCAAATACACCACAGGTAGCTTGCCAGCTCCACCGTGCGGGCGGGATACTCTCGGTAGCTTGCCAGGCTCTCCGAAAGGGGCAGAGGAATCGAACCCAGGTTGGCCGTGTGTAAGACAAACGCCCTAGTCGCTAGACTGTTAGAATAATTTCTTTTAACACTTCTTGCAAGTCAGGTCTGCGGGCAGTGATTCTTAGTTTCTGTCTCAGAAAGTGTATATGCCTCCTTCATGTGTGGAGAATATGTTTTGTTGGATACAGCACCTCCCCGGTTACTGGGGGTGGGGAATGGCCCCCGGTGGAGGGATGGGTACTTCACCACTGTACGACTGAAACAAAATCATGAAAGTTTGTTAAGTCTGTAAGGTATCTCACGGTGAGTCATTAAAATAAAATTTAAAAATAAATAAATAAAGACAGCAACTGCCGATCCCAGATCCCAGTCCCCCAGGAAAGTCCCCTTGACCAGTTAATCACACAGCTGGGGGGGGGGGCTGGGCATGTCACTTCCTGTCTTGGAGGGGGGTGGGGCCCTGAGGACTCTGCAGGGCACTTCTGGGGTTTCCAGGGACAGGGGAGAGTTGTTGGGAGCCTCAGAGCCCCTGCAAGGCCAGGCAGATGGGGGGCCCCACCCCCCAAAAGGAGGGGCACCAGGTCCCGCCCCCACAGCCGGGACAGCCAATGGGGCTCCTTTGCTTGGGAAGTCAATCCTTTCATCCTGTGACTCCTGAGGAAAACAGGGCTCCCTGGCGGGCACCCACTGGGCGCCTGGCTAAAGACGCGCTTCCACTCTCCCGGAGGGCACAGGGGCAGGCCCTGGGGCAGGTGCATGGGCGCACAGCACATCCTGGCAAGCTCAAGGCCTCGAGTTCAAGCCCCGCTACACGAGTCCCGAGCAGCACCCCGGCACCTACTGTGGCCCTCGGCCAGGCCCACGTGGTGGGGCCCGTACACCCAGGGGCCCCAAAAGCATCAATATAGAACAACTCAGAAAGGGAGCTGTGTGTCTGGGTTTGGTTTGTGGCATGCCCAGCTGTGCTCAAGGGCTGACTCCCGGCTCTGTGCTCAAAGATGACTCCCGGCTCTGTGCTTAGGGCTGACTCCAGGCTCTGTGCTTAGGGCTGACTCCAGGCTCTGTGCTCAGGGCTGACTCCTGGCTCTGTGCTCAGAGATGACTCCAGCTCTGTGCTCAGGGCTGACTCCAGGCTCTGTGCTCAGGGCTGACTCCTGGCTCTGTGCTCAGAGATGACTCCAGCTCTGTGCTCAGGGCTGACTCCAGGCTCTGTGCTCAGAGATGACTCCAGGCTCTGTGCTTAGGGCTGACTCCTGGCTCTGTGCTCAGGGCAACTCCTGGTAGAACAGAGGGGACTGGATGAGGTGCCAGGGACCAAACCCAGATCAGTCATATGCAAGATAAGTTTTTTAACCCCTGTACAATTTCTCTGGCCGCTTCTTCAAGTTTCTTCTAATGTGCTACTAAAGGGTTCTTGGGATACTTAAAACCCAAAACTGAAAGCTAAGAATAGCAACAGAAAGGCCAAAATTGAAACCCAATGACTGATAAAAATTCATAGAGGGAAGCACAACTTTGGCTATAGACAATAAGCTGAATAAAGATTAAAGCAAGAATATATCATCGAAAAAGAAATCACTGTATCACTGTCATCCCGCTGCTCGTCCATTTACTTGAGCGGGCACCAGTAATGTCTCCATTCGTCCCAGCCCTGAGATTTTAGCAGCCTCTCCTTACTCGTCTTTCCCAACGATTGGAGGCTCTCTCAGGGTCAGGGGAATGAGACCTATCATTATTGTTTTTGGCGTATTGAATACGCCACGGGGAGCTTGCCAGGCTCTGCCCATGTGGGCGGGACATTCTCAGTAGCTTGCTGGGCTCTCCAAAAGGTACGTGTGTGTGTGTGTGTGTGTGTGTGTGTGTGTGTGTGTGTGTGTGTGTGTAAAGAAACTGCCATTTAGGGGCTGGAGCAATAGCACAGCGGGTAGGGCGTTTGCCTTGCACGCGGCCGACCTGGGTTCAATTCCCAGCATCCCATATGGTCCCCTGAGCACCACCAGGGGTAATTCCTGAGTGCAGAGCCAGGAGTAACCCCTGTGCATCACCAGGTGTGATCCAAAAAGAAAAAAAAAAAGAAAAAAAGAAACTGCCATTTAAAAGAATGTACGTTAAATGGAAATAAAGGGCCCAGAGCACAGCAGGGAGGGCGCTTGCCTGGCACGGGGCCAACCCAGGTGGGACCCTCAGTATCCCATAGGGGCCCCTGAGCACCATCAGGACTGACTTCTGAGTGGAGAGCTAAGAATTACTGAGCATCACCTGGTACCCCCACAAACAAAGATGAAAATGAAGTGAAAAGAAGCAAAATACTTTTAAATAATAATTTAAGATTAATAAACGGATGAAACCCCAAATATATCCAGGTTAGAAGCCAACAGTTCCTAAGGACCATACGAAATCGGGCACGAGGTTCCTGTCCCAAACGAGAGACGAGACAGAGACCAGCCTGCCCGGGGGGACACTTCCGGTACCCCGGAGCCCGCTAGGACGGATCCCTGAGCACAGAGCCAGGAGTAATCCCTGAGCACCTCCAGGCGTGGCCCCAACCGAAACACACCAAACAGGGGGAGAAGAGAGCTCAAGTATCTCTGCAACAGTCAGAATCTGTTTCTGGGGCCTGGGGGTCCGGGGCCCTGCCGGCTGCGCCCCAGGCCTGCCCCCAGCTCTGCGCTGGGGCATCCTGCCGTGCAGGGGTGGAGCCAGGACCTGCCGCGGGAGAGATGTGCGGGCAGCAGAGGCCGAGGGGGGAGGGCAGGGAGGTGTCGGAGCACATGCCATGAGGCCGGGGCCCCGTGTGACCCAAGGCCCGGAGCTGGGGCCGGCTGAGGTGCTGGGAGGGAGCCCGGGCCTCACCCCTGCCCGGTGCCAGAAGCCACCTCAGCAAGCAACCGGCAGGGAGGACTGGGCATTAATCCCCTCACAGCTGGACGGCGGCGGCAACCTGACCCCCTCCACCGCCCTGGGCTTAGCTCCTCCAAATTTAGCCCCGGGCAGACCCGGGCCGCCTCTCAGATCAATAACCCGCAGGGCCAGCGGCCCCCCGGCTGTCCCGTGTCCCCCGGGAGTTCCTCCAGGGACTGGCACGAGGCTGCGCCCCTCCCCAGGTTTAGAGGAAGAAAAGCCACGTGTGCGATCTGCGTTCTGTGGGTCCCCCCACTGGGCCCGGCCAGGAGTGCCCGGGACTTTCCAGGGCAGCGCTGGTCGCTGGTCACGGCGTGCAGCCCTGCCAGGGGCGGCTCAGAAAGGAGCGTCACCTGCCAGGGGCCGGCTGGCGGGAGGACGGGAACAGAGGGGGGTGCCCAGGGGGACACCCCGAGGAAGCGGGGCTCTCTGGCGAGTGGGGGTCCGGGAGAAGAGGCCTCAGGCGCAGCAGGAGGCACGCGGTCACGGCAGGGTCGGGCTCGGTGGCACGAGGTCACGGCAGGGCCAGCCAGGCTGAGCCTCAGCGGGGGCCCTGGGATCAGGGTTCGGGAGACCGTGATGCCAGCACCAGGGTGACAAGAGTCTGTCCTCAGCTCAGCATCTCTAGGCCACCGGCCTTGGGGAGTCTGGAGCTAAAATGGGGGGGGGGGCGGGGGGGAGTTTGGGGCTGAGTCAGTGGTGCTCAGGGGTCACTCCCGGGGCTCTCGGGATACTTCGTGCAGCGGAGCCTGGAGCAGGGCGGCCACAGCGACCCCCTGAACTGGCTCCTGCTTTCCTGGCCCTGGGGCCCAGCCTGCCGCCCCGCCGCTGGGTGGCTTCCGGGGGGCCGGTGCAGACAAGCTGCTTTCTAACAAGCGGCGTCAGCAGGAACCCTCAGGGCACACGGCGACGCTGAGAGCAGCTTCCTGGGCACTCGCCTACTCAGGGCTGGCCGGGGCTCCGTGCCTGGCGTCCCACGGGGTCCCCTGGGCAAGCAGGCTGTGCCCCCCAAACACAAGACACATGTTCTTAAAAAGGGAAAGAAAGAATAAAGAGTAGAGGGTAGGGGTGGGGCGGGGAGGGGAAAGGAGGCTGGTGGTGGGGCTGGTGGTGGCAGGCCTCGACTTCAACAACTTTGTGAATCACAGTTCTTTAGTTGGAGAAAAAAAACCTTTTTTCAAAGTAGGTGTCACACGGCGTCTTGGTTTCAGCTTCTGGAGGGACGCGCGGCCTGTGCTCACCTGCGGCCTGCCCGCTCCATGCCCTGTGGCCCACAGCCGGCCGCGGCTGCAGGCAGAAATCCTCGGGACACGGGACGGGGCCCAAGCGTGGTGAGGCTGGGGTGCGGGGTGCGGGGTCATGGGGCTCGGACCTCTCCCAGCCCCAGGAACGCTTCCTCAGAAAGGGGGGCTGGAGGGGCAGTGCTCATGAGTCCAGCGGCCCGTGTGGGAGCAGGAGGCGGCCATCCCACCCATGCCAACACCGGGCACGGGCACGGGGCAGGCTGGGAGGAGCAGACCGTGATGCGGCACCTCTGGGTGCAGCCAGCGGCCAGGGCTGGGCAGGAGGTGCAGGGGAAGGTGGGGGAGTGCCTGGCAGGGCACAGTCCTCAGCCGCCAGCTTGCCGGTCAGCGCGCCCGAGGGCACTGCCCTGGGGGGAGGGGGCAGGAGCCCGGCTACCACGGGTGCCCGCAGCGGCCTGGTGAGAGGTGACCCAGGTTGGACAGCTCGTGTCCAGGCTGTTGTGGGAACGGAGACCCGGCTAGGATTGCGACAGCCGGACGGAGCGCTGCCAGGCGTGGCACCCAGGGCCAGGGACACCAATGCTGGCACCAAAGCCGCCTCCCAAGCAGGGCACACCGGTGACTGTGCCTGGGGCAAGGGGTGGAAGCGGCTGGAGCTGGGAGTCCCTGAGGGGGGCGGGCAGCGAGGCATGGCCGAGGTCTGGGGGCACTGAGAATGGGCTGGGGCCCTGGCGCCTCGCCTTTCTCAGCTGCCGGCCACCCAGACGGCCGTGACTCCTCCGTCCTGTGTCTGCTCGGTTTGGGGCCCCACCCGCCGTGCTCAGGACCGGCTCTGTGCTCGGGAATTACTTCTGGCGGTGCTGGGATCAACGCGGTTCAGCCGTGAGCAAGGCGAGCCGCAGCCCTGGGTTATCCTCCTGGCGCTTCGTTGATCTAAGCTCCAACCAGCCTCCGTGCACTGACAACCACAGTCGCCACCACCTGCGCTGTGCCCAGACAGAGCGAGATGCTGGGAGGTCTGACGGGCCCGCCCGGGGAACCAAACAAGCTGGGTTGTATCGTTGTTTGTACTGTGGGCTGTCCCCACACGTGGCCAACAGCAGGAGCCCCGTGTGACTTCCACACCCTTTTACAGTGGATCAATACGCAGGCCCACCCCAGGGAGACCCCTCCAGCCACGAAGCAGCCCCGGCGTGGACGGCCCACAGGGCCCGGTCTGCGCCCTCTAGCCGGCGGCCATCCAAGCAGGCCCGGCTGTCTCAGCAAACACTGGCAGCAGACCCGTGCAAACAGAGCTGGCGACGCCGGAGCTCACTTTTCATCACATGTCCCGAAGCGGACTTGCAGGGGGCACGGGTGCTTCCGGGCTTTTGCAACACCTCCGGGTGTGCTGGGGATCGAAAGGGCACCGGGAAGCTCGGGGCCCTCCAAACCAACGGTTCACACGCGCGCGACGGCACGCACGCCCGCTCCGGCAGGTCACAAATCCAGTGCCATTCCGAGAAATGCAAGGGTACAGAGACTGATTTTTTCCCCAAAAAAGAAGAGGTGAATAACGTTCAAATAGGCGTTTGCAGCCCCCCCCCCCCCCAGAGCCTCAGCCGGGCTCCACTGATCTCCCGCACTGCGCTGTCCACATAGGAGCCTCCCCTGCGCTGCGGTGCCCCTTCCGCGGCACAGCGGGCACGACCCTGCCCTGCAATGCCCCTTCCGTGACGCACCTGGCACGACCCTGCCCTGCAATGCCCCTTCCGCGGCGCACCTGGCACGCCGTGTCCCGCGCCCGTCCTTACAATGCAGGAGCCCGCCCGGTGCCCTGCGCATTCCGTCTGCAGAACTGCGCCAAGGGCGGCCGCGACAGCTGTGGGGCACGTCTGGGTCTCCGCGGGGCTCCCTGGCACGTGCGCTCGCGTCCTCGGGTGGCCCGTCCCGGTGCCACCCCGAGGCCGCAGCGTCCCCCGCGCCAGGGTAGGCGGCCCTGGGCGCGCACGGGCGGACGCGCGGGTGGCGCGGGGTGGGGAGGGGTGCCGGGGGAGGGGGGCGCGCGGGGGGCGGGCGCGGGGGTGCAGGGGGCGGGCGCGGGGAGGCGCGCAGGCGCGGGCGCGCCCCGCCCCCCTCACGTGCGGCGCAGCGTGTGCCCGGGCATGTGTGGGCGCACGTGACGGCCCGCGCCGCCCCCGCCGCCGTACTTTGAACCCGCAGGATGACGTCACCGCGCGCTCCGCAGCCGCCGGGCCCCGCAACGCGGCACGCGGGGGAGCGGAGCGCGCGGGCAGCTGGGGGTGCGGGGCGGGGGTCCGAGCACGCTCCGCGCTCCCTCCTCCTGCACCCCGCGGACTCGCGGGGCGGAGCGCGCCCTCCCCCTCCCCTGCCCCCATCACCCACTTGCAGCCCGGGCGCATCCTTAGGAACCGGCCCCACCAGCTGCCAGCCTTCCCTCACGGCCCTAGAAACACCCCTGGGGACTCCCTTTCCCGCCTCATTCCCACTCCCCTCCGCTGGCGCAGACCCCCGGGTCAGTGAGGCTTGACCTCCTTTCTGCCTGTCTCGCGGGGCTGGGTGGGGGTCGCGTCCTTTGCCTCTGTCCCCCGCCCCCCAGGCCCCGGGGTTGCGCGTCTCCCCGCCCCTTACTGCGGGAAGAGGCCCCCTGAGAGACAGACAGGCGCCCTGCGGGGCCCTGGCACCCCCAGCCGCCCAGCCGCGCGTGGTGGCATTTCCCGCAGGAGCCCCCCGGGTCGTGGCCAGCCCCGGGAGATGAGAGCGCCGCGCTCTCGTGGCTGTGAGTGATGGACACAGTGGTCAACCTTAACGGTTAGAGAGCGGTGCGTGGGGTCAGGGCACTCCCGGGCTGCCAGCTCCTAAGGCCACTAAGTGACCCCCAGCCCGCAGCTGCCTTCTCTCCCCGCCCCCCGCGTGGCGCTTGCTGTGTTGTCCTTTGTTTTCCTGTGCGCCCCCGCGCAGCCCTCCCCCCCCCCCCCCCCCCCGACCCAGAGCCTCAGGTTAGTCGTTGCTCCTTTTACCGCAGTGCCAGCCCCAGCAGCGAAACCCAAGCCCGCGTGTGCCCGGCCTGCGGCAGACTCTGCGCCGGGCTCCAGACGGCGGGCTGCAGAAGGCGGCCCACCCCGGGACCCCCAGGGACGGGACTCGGGCAGCGTCTGGTGGAACTTTCCCTTTCCATCCAGCCGTGGCATTGGCTAGGCCAGCTGCCTTCCTCGGGAGGGGGCACACCCGGTGGCGCTCAGGGGCTCCTCCTGGCCCTGTGCTCATGGGTCACTGCAGGTGGTGTCCCCCCCTCCCCCCGCCCATGGGACCCCAGCTGCCTTTTTACATGGTGGTGCAGAGCGTGGCCGAGGGCTGGGGAAGCAGAAAACGCTTGTCACTCTACCACTGCACAGTTTGGAGAAGTGCCCCGACTTACTCTAAGTTTAGACACAGCCGGGTGGGTGTGGCTCCCGGGCCAGCCGCGGTGTCTGGGCCCGCAGACCAGATAAGCGCCGGGCGCAGGCGTCACACACATGCCGCCGGCCCGGCCCCAAGCACAGGCCCCGGGGGAACTCAGAATGGGGCAGCGCTGGGCGGGGAGGCCTGTTTGCACCCAGGGTCAGCAGGAGGCGCAGGTAGGGACGCCGTGGAAGGCTCGGGGCCACACAGCAGTGTCCTCAGGCCAGCCTGCGAGAGAGTATGGGGACTTTCAGGGACCTTTGCACTCAAATCATTTTTTTGGTCACACCCAGCCGCACTCAGGGCTGACTCTTGGCTTTGTGCTCAGAGCCAGATGAGGCTTAGGAGGGGGTGCAAGGGATCAAATAGGGCGACGGGGGGATCGAGCCTAGTGTCACCACGCCAGGCACTGCCCTACGGCTCCCTCAGATGGTTTTTTTCTTTTAAAGATCAACATTGACTCTTGAACACAGGAGCGTCTGTTTTTGAACCAGTGTTTCATGGGATAAGTCGTTTTTCCCGGGGTCAGGTTAAGCTGGGCATTCCTGAATTTAGAATTTTCAAACAACGTTCACTGTTTCTCTGTTGGAGCCTTCTGCATGGTCAGGGGACCAGCCCTTGGGTCTCCAGCGGACAGAGCACTACCGAACTCGTCAACTATCTCCCGAGCCCCTAAAATAGCAGTGTCTTAAGGGGGATTATTTTACATTTGTTGGGAGTTTTCAGTATGGAATCTCAAGAGCAGGAAACCCTGTTTTAAAACAGACGTCTATCTCCTTTCTATTTGTGTATCTGTAACTTAAGGCTGCGGGCATATTTCTGGGTGGGAGGCGCCAGAGATGGAACACAGGACCTCCTGAATGTGAGGCGCACGTTCTGCCACTGAGCTGGGTGCTCTCGGGTGAAAAATTTCATCCAATTAAAATGCAATCATTTCCCACGTCCGTCCCTCACCTACCTTCTCTGCAAACCCAGCACTGGAATCGAGCAGGAAGTGGATGCCCATTTTGAACTGAGCTGAAGCGGCAGAGCTGGCCCCAACAGGCTGCCCTGCATATATTAATCTGTGTTCCGACGGATTTAAGAAGTTTTAAGAAAACACCAGATTGCTGTGTAAAGTAAAATCTTATCACGCTAGTCCAGCGGCGTTGGGCATTTGAGTGGCCTGGACTTGGTTCTCTCCGTTCATTTCTATCCTAGGAGGCCTGGGTGTGGTCTGAGGTCTCTGATGGGCAGCTGCCTCCCAGGGATCGGTCTGTGAAGGGCCAAGGCTTCTGTTCCTGCTTTAGAACACATCTCAGGTGGTGGCCCGTGTGTCTAGACAGTGAGTGAACAGAAAGAGGTAGGTGGCAGCTAAAAGTCCACCAGGCTCTCACTGGCTGTGAACCACTTTGAATAGCTATTCAAATAAACTTTCTAGGCCTTAGAAAACATGCCTTGCTCTCTAAGGAGGGAAGGCCATTTATCAATCCATAATAAAGTTTGCTGAGAAATCTGTAGAAAATTAATTGGTTTAATGCCACTTGTGCCCAAGTTTTATTGACCGAATATTTAGCTTGTTTTCACAAGACTCTCTTGTCTGAGTGAAAAACTGTATGTACTATAAAGCATTTCGACTACGTCACCACTGCAGGTTAAGAACTTTCTTAGCTATAATGACTCGTCTTAACTTTGTGAGCAGAATCATCGCCCCAAATAACATTATTCTGAGGCAATGCAGACAACAGTATTTTGCAGTCTGTCCTCCGAACTTTGCCACAGTATCATGGTGGTCTGGGGGCATTTGGACTAAATAACTGACCTATAAAGTCTGGTCCAACTCTAGGACTTAATAGATCAAAATCATAAAATACTAAAAACTTTATATATAATTTAATTGCATCTATTTTTGGTTAAGAAACATTATTACAGTAGACCTTAAGATGTAGCTAAAAATAGAACTATCGTTTCCCTCATAAATATTCTGAGGACAGAATACTTGTCAGAGTGCCGTGACAGTCCCCTCAAAGCCCTACGTACTTCTTCCGTGTTCGCCTCTCTCCTGAGGCTCGGCTGCCCGTCCTCGCCCAGCCCAGGTCCGGAGAGCGGGGTGAGATGGAGCCGCGCCTGCTGCCCAAGGAAGCTGTGTGTGCTAGGGAAGCCGTCTCTGGGCTTCATCTCCTCCGAAAATAGAAAGCCGGGGGCTGGGCCCGCTGATCTCTGAGCTTCCCTCTGGTGCCACAGTCTATGACTTGCATTTTGGCTGTCACTGTCAGCAGAGGGAGCACTTTTTCTACATCTCCGACACTCTGTCATCTCAGTGCCTTTCAGAACTCTCGGGCTCCTGAACTGGAGTGAAGAACCGAGAGTCCAGCCCCCAGTTGGCGATGAGTCACAGATCTGAGTGTAAATTTGAGGAAAGTCTCGAAACAATCATTCCTGTGTCTCGAGCTTCGAGATCAGGTCCCATGATGGGATTCTTGGATACAGGCTAGGGGTGGCGGGCAGAGCCAAGCAGCTCCGCCGGCTAACTGGCAGTGCTCTCAGGCGGGACGAGCTTTCTCGAGAAACACCAGACCAACCACAAGGGCCACCTGACGTCAAAGACGAAAGTGAGAAAGTCCTCAATCATAAAAACTCGACCCACTGGGTCTCACGCGAACCCACCCCACACGTAACTCTGGGCACTCCTCTGCTCTTTCCCCCAGGAGTCACGGCCAGCGCCTGGGGGGGTTGGCACCCCTCCTCGAGAGGGTGGGCAGGGTGCCGGGAGCCTAGCGGTAAAGCGACTTTCACCCCTACACTCCCTGGAGCATCCATGATGTCTCTTAATTACTAGACAGTCTCATAGCTTATATTAAAGTTTTTATTCCTTAGTAAGAATTTTTAAAATCACAAAAGAGTGGGGAGATATTTAGGGAATAGAATTTATGGAGTGTTGAAAATACTCAAATAGAAAGGATTTCTAGTTGATCTTCACATAGCAGAACTTCTCTAAAACAGCTGGTTTCTTGCACAGTATTTATTTATTTTTTTTAATAATTTAAGACAGCATAAGCTTGTACCAAGCATAAGCATTGTAACAAAAGTGCGACTTTTCAGCAAATCCTCCCAAAAGATATCTTAACTCAAAATATCATTAGCTCATATCTTCTTCCTACAAAAATAGCATGTCGGATATTATTAATTGGATGTATGAACAACTATGTACATAAGAGCCACCTTGTAGGCTAAGAGTTTAACGTTGTTTAAACACAGCGTTTGAGGCAAACAGTAGCAACGGCAGCAGCAAATGCACCAAACTGACTAAAAGACCCAGATATTTTCTTCACTCATAGACTGTGTCTCACCCCTTACATAACATTCAAGTGAGATTTCTCACAGTGCTACCTTGGCAACAAACTAAAAATATCTAGACAAGGTCTTGGTGTAAGCCTTATTTTAAAAGCTTTCGTTGTGATTATCTGGTATCTGGTTTGGTCTCCACAAAACACACAGACACGGCGCTGGGGAGGCCACACACGCTTCGGGCCGGCGGGTTCCTGGCGCTGAACTGACCAGCTGAATGCCCCCTCCACTCTGATTTATGAGGACAGCGGATCCATCAGTTGGGACTTAAGTTTTCCTTTAGTTCATTGCACTTCCCTCCCCTTCCCAACAGCAAATTGATGAAAACGTGATGGATCCATCAATGACTGTGGGAAGAGCGGCACTCTGCGTGTCTACATACGTCTCCACACATATGTGTTTCGTGTCTACGTGAAATTAAGGGGAGCCGACAGGTTCCTGGTCAGTTTCTCAATAAAGTGCTAGCAAACGTGCCTCCTCCTCCATCTCCTTCCCTGACTGAGCCCCCAGGCCCGGGTGCAAGTCACCGGGGGGTCCCATTCCAACCGCCCCGCAGAGGCTGAGCGGCTGCATCCCTGCGCCTTCCTCGGAGTATCCTGTGCCTTGGCCAAGCCAGACGTGAGCAAAGACTTGGAGAGTGGCGGGATGAGACTGCGGGGGTCCCCCCACTGCACCCTGGCGGGCCGGGGGCGCGCCCCCCAGCTCCCGGAGGGAGAGGAGGAGGAGAAGGAGGAGGAGGAGGAGAACAGGGGCGTCTCTCTGCAAAGGAGCGTGGCCTAAGGAAGGGAAGGCGAACTTGCGGGGAGGGGGGTGGTCGACAGAAAAAGCAACCGGAGCGCCCGCGGAGGCTCCTTGGGGACGGGGGCAGGGGCGGGCCGGGGGCGCGCAAACAGGACGCCAAAGGACACCAGACACCTGCGTTTCGGCCGGGGCTTCCGAGCCCGCCGTGCGTCCGGCGCGCGTGACCGTCGGGGCGCGGACGGCGGCGGCTTCAGGGCCCATCCCGGGGCGGCGGGGGCTCGTCGGGCGCGGCAGCGGCGGGGGGCCCGGTGCAGGGCAGGGGCCGGCGGCCCGGCGGGGGCGCGGCGGCGGCGGCCGGGGGCTTGTCGGGCGGCGGGGACAGCACGGACGACAGGCAGGGGAAGGCGGCGGCGGCGGCGGCGGCGGCGGCCAGGCCGGGGTAGAGCAGCGGGAAGGGCGCGGCGGCCGCGGGGTACAGGTACTTCTCCAGGCTCTTGTCCAGGAAGGGCTGCACGTAGGCGGCGGCGGCCGAGGGCGACAGGAAGTAGAAGGGCAGGCAGAAGGGGGCGGCGGGCGGCGCGAAGGGGGCCACGAGCGAGCCCAGCAGCGCGGCGTCGGGTCTGAGCAGCGCGGCCGCCGCGCCCGGCTCGGGCCCCAGGAGCGCGGCCGCCGCGGGGCCGCCGGGCACGCCGGGGGGGTCCAGCCGGGGCCGCTTGGGCGCGGGCGCGTCGTCCCCGGGGGGCTCCTGCTTGACGGCCACGCGGCCCGCAGCCCGCGCCGGCTCGGGCCGGGGCTCGGCCTCGCCGCCGTAGCCGCTGTCGGTGTCCGTGTCGTGCTCGGCGGCCAGCTCGGCGCTGGGCTGAGTCCGCTGGATGACCGGCACGCAGTGCGCGGGGGGCTCGGCCTTGGGCGCGGCGGCGGCGGCGGCGGCGGGGGGCGCGGGGGGCGCGGGGGGCGGCAGCGGCGGCGGCGCGGGCCAGAACTGGGTGGCCACGGCGTGCAGGTGGCTCACGAGCTGCACGCAGCGCGGCTCCCGCGGCGTCCAGCTCTCGAAGCGGGACAGGTACTGCAGGACCTCCTTGGCGCACGTCTGGAAGCCCGAGTGGAAGGCGTCCAGGTCGGCCTGCAGGGGCGACTTCAGCGAGCGCTCCCCTGGGGCGAGAGGGGGCGGGGCGCCGAGGGCCGCGATCAGGACGCGCCCCGCGCGCCGGGCTTCCCCCGGGTCCTCGGGTGACATAATCCGCCGGTGGCCCAGGGAGGGGGGGCGGCGGCGGGGAGCGGCGGCGGCGGCGTGGGGGGTGGGTGGGGGCGGGTGGGCGCCCTCCTCCCGGCGGCAGAGAAACCCGAGCCGCGAGAGCGCCACCTCCACTTTCGGTGGAAATCAGCGGATTCCGCCGAGTTCCGCGGAAAGCCCCCGGGATGCTGCCGCGGGGACCCCGCGCGTTCCCGCGAGGCGAAAGGAGACGCGATCGTAGAAAGCAGAGCGGGCGCGCGGGGTGGGGGGAGTGGGGGAGGCGGCGGGGCGGGGGCACGCGCGTCTCCGCGGGGGGCTGCCCGCTTCCCGCCCCCCTTCCCCCCCACAGCCGACTCACCATTCTGTAAAGCAATTATCTTCTGATGCTGCTGCTCGGTTAAGGCTGTTAAAGCTTTCAAGTGCTTCAAAGTTAATTCCAGGACGACCGCTTTCTCCAGATGCCCGAGCGTCTGCAGGGAGCGGAGGGAAGGGCCTCTGGTTATTCGGGGGGCGCGCGGTCTGGCCGGCGGCGGGGCTGCCGGTCCGCACGGCCACTTGGGCAGCCGGTGAGCAGTGCCCCCCCCCCCCTGCGCTCCCCGGCTCCCCGCAGACAGGCCGGAGGAGATCCCCGCCTCCAGTTACCGGCTCCTCCCGCAGCCCCTGGGAAACTCGACACTGGCACAAGTTGAAGGCAAATGATATTTACATTTTGTTCTTCTATCTGGGAGTCGTACCAGGCTATTAGCGCGCCCTTGGAGAGCAGCAAAGAATGAAAATGAGCATCTTACTGTCAACTTCAGATGTTCAGGCAGTAAATCTTTCAGCTGAGCGATGCATTCATTAATTCGGTCTCTCCGCTTCTTCTCTATTAATCTGTGCGGTAATTTGTAGGTATCCTTAACGTGAGAGAGTCACAGAAGACAGTGAGCCGAGCATTCACTGGAAAGAACCACATTCATCCTCCCCTCGGGGGCAAAAAAAAAAAAATACTACGTGCTAGATAAACTGTTCCCCCCAAAGCCCCGAGCTCTGGGCTCTCCTGAAAGGCTATTGAAATGCAGGTATGATGTCGAATCCCCCCGAGAGTATCCAGCAAACCACTTAAAATTCACAGTCAGGGAAGCGGGAGAGCTGGCACATAGCTGCGGGCAGAGCTCGCCGTGAAATCAATAGCCCTAATTAACGACCCAGGCAGGGTCTGGGAACAGCGGAAACTTGCACGTACCTTGCTGTCGTCTCGCTTCATGCTCCTCTTGGGCTTGCACAGATACAAAGAGGAATAGTCCAGTCTGCGAGAGAGCGAGACCAGCATCAGGCAAGCAGGCATCCACGCCGGGAGGGGCTCTGCCCTCGCCCGCTCCAAACCACTTTCGGGAGAGGAAGGGGGAAAAAGGGACCGAGCAGAAGCGGGGGGGAGAAATGCCCAAGTGACGCCCGGGCAGAGCCTGGCACGGGCCGCATGCACCTTACCCTAGAAAATCTCGATGTTCCAGTAACTGTCTCTCCTGCAAATGAGGGATTCCTTCGTCCATGTTCTCCCGCGGTCCGTTTCCTCCGTTTCGATTCTGGGGGGCTCCGTACTCTGCGGGGCCGGCGCCCGGGGAGCTGTCGGGGGGCTCCGCGCGCCTTCAGCCGCTCCCTCCTCGGTGCCGGACGGAAAGTGGGGAGCCGCCGGGGCCCCCTCCCGCCGCGCTGGCGCTCGGGCACCCGCGCACGCAGCCTCGCGCCGGCCCCGCCGCGCCGGGAGTTCGCTCGCACTCCGGGCAGTGTTTGGCCACAGGGCACGCGCGTCCCCGGCCAGACCAGCACCCGGCTCACGTGCGGAACGTACCATCCGCGGTCCGGCCCGGAGGGGGGCGGGGGAGGAGGGGCCGGGCCCGGAGGGGGCGTCGGAGCCGGCGGCGCGGGGGCGGGGACACCTGATCGCGGCCACCGGAAAGGAAAAACAACTTCAGCCAAGCGCGTCCTCCTCCCGGGGCGCCGCAGTCGGCCGCGCGCGGGGGAGGGGCGCGCTGGGAACGGCGGGGACGCCGCGGGCTCGGGGCTTTCCCCTCTCGGCTCCCCTTTCCGCCCCTTCCCACCGCCCGCGCCGTTGTTGCTTTGCACCGGAGAAAGGGAAGAGAAAGAGGATTCGCGGTGGGTAAACTTCAGTCCCGCAGGACGAGCCCGAGACTTGTTTGCTCACCGCTCGGGGTGGCCCGGGGCGGAGCGGGCCGGGACACCCCCCCCCCCCAGCCCACCCCTCCAGCCCCCCGCAGACCCCGCAGAGAGGCTGCCGGGAGCCCGCTCGCGCTCTCTGCCCAGGATCTCCTAGGAATGAGAATGTAGTCACTGGGTCAGAACGTCGCCATCCCAGCGGCCTCCGGCGGCGCGGGGGCCCCCGGCCACCCAAACTTCCAGCCGCCGCCGGAATTGCGGTGGCACCAGCCCCAGCAGCCGATGACGACGTCTGGGGCCTCTGGTGCTCCCGGAGGAGCGGGGCGGGCGGCGGGGCCGGGAGGGGGTGGCACGAGAGGGGCCGCCGGGCACGCCCGAGTGGCGCTGCGTGCGCCCCCGCCCCCCGCCTCGTGCGCGCTCCGACGCCGGGAGTGCGCCTTGCCCACGTTTACTACCGCTGGCACCGCCGTGCCCCCCCCCCCCCCCGTCCCGGCTCCGGCGGGGACCGGCGGCACAGGGCCGGCAACGTGACGCGACCCGCCGCCGCTGCCACATCACGGCGCGGGGAAGCCGTGCGCGCGCGCGCCCGCCCTGCGGCCGCCCAGCCGGGCGACCTGTCCCCGGAGCCCGCCCCGGAGCGTGACTCACCGCCAGGGAGAGTCCCCGGAGGTGCCCGGCGCGGCGGGCAGGGGAAGGCACGTCGCCGTCCCGGTGCCAGGCCCCGCCGGGCACCCGCGCCCCGGCCCCCCGGGGCGTGCGGAGACGCCCCGCGTCTCTCGCTCCCGCCCCCCGGCACATCTCGACCACCCCCCCCCCCGGCCCCCGGGACGCGGTGACCGCCGGGGGCAGCAGTGGCCGGCCCTGGAGCGTTGGCGGCGCGTCCCGCGGGTCCCGCGGGCGGATCTGGGTCGCGGGCGCGGCGAGGTCACGTGCGCGCCGCTGCAGTCGGCGGGGCCAGGCGGGGCCGCGCGGCGCGCGCTCGAGTCCCCCGCTGGCCCGGCGCGGGTGGGGGGCACGGGGTGGCCCAGGGGGGCCGGGCTGTGCGGATGCACCCTCTCCCCTCCCCGCGGGTGGCGGGCACGCCCGTTCCGCGGCGGGGGAGGCGCCTTCCGTGGAGTGGGAGCGCGGAAGGCGCCCGGGGCCTCTGGGTGCTCGGGCCGGGCCGCGCTCGAAGGCGAGGCCTGGAGGGGTGGGTCAGAGTTGAACTGGCCCGCGTGGACGTGACAGGCCCCGCGTGGCCCCTGGGGACTTGGACTGGGGCCGGCCCCGGAGCAGTTGAAATCGGAGGACGAGGGATGGGGTGGGCGTCACCGTGGGCGGCAGCTCCTTGCCCCCCGGAATGAATGAAGCCCCATCCCCCACTCTAGGTTCCGCATCATTCATTCCTCACCCCTGGCCCCTTTCATTCATTCCTCGCCTCAGTGTTCTGCAGCAGTTATTCCTCGCCCCAGGCCCCTGCTCGGCCTCGGCACTCAGCGGCCTCCTGGCCTGCGTCAGGACGCCCAGCGCAGCGCTGTTCCATCCCCCCAAACACACACACACACACACACCCTCCACCTCTCTCTGCTTGCCCCTCCCCCTTGCCCTCTGTTCTTCTCATCCACCTCTGCCCCTCCTGTCCTCTCTGCACTCTTGCCTTTCATCTCCCATCTCCCTGGCTCATCTTCTTGCTGATTTTATTTTATTTTTCTTTTCTTTTTGCTTTTTTTTTGGATCGCACCTGGCGATGCACTGGGGTTACTCCTGGTTTAGCACTCAGGAATTACTCCTGGCAGTGCTCGGGGGACCGTATGGGAAGCTGGGACTCGAACCTGGGTCCTCTGCGCGCAAGGCAAAGGCCCTGCCTGCTGTGCTATTGCTTCAGCCCCTCTTTGTGCTGAGTTTAAACTCAGGCCCTGCCCCTGCGGGTCTGGCCCTGGAGGAGTGGAGCCCCTAACCCCCGGGCCCCTTTGCTACTAGGGCGGTCTGCGGGCGGTTAAGGACTTTGGTGTGAGGGTGCATCAGGCCTCGTCGTCCCCAACCCAGGAGATGGCACTGAGCCGGGAGTCATCCCCCCATCCTCCTCTGTGACTCCGGGTCAGAGCAGTGGGGACCAAGGTCCCCGTGGGGAGCCATTGTTCACGGGCTTGGTGCTGGGGACAGCTATGGGAGTGGGGCGTTCCGTGGACGTGGAGTCTCCCACTCGCAGGCTCTGGGGAGAGTGTCCGTGCTGGGGGGTGCTGGGGCTCACCCCCCCAACCACAGACCGAGGGGCAGACATAACCATACTTGGGCCAGCCGGGAGTGTCCGTGTCAGAGTCTAGGGGGGAGTGAGGACAGTGGCCATGCGCCCGCCCGCTCCCTGGGGACAAGGTGGCTCCTGTGGGAGGGACCCGGGGCCCGCGGGGCTGCGTGGAGCCCTGAGGACTGTGCTCAGGAGCTGTGGTCACTTCCCCTCCTCTGCGCCTGTCCCCGGGTGCTGCGCCAGGGACGGAGTTTTCTAGCCCGACCCCCAGCGCGGGGGCTCTTAGGCCAGGGAGCGGGGGCAGGGCTGCGGAGGGCGTCCCCACTCTGTGGCGGCCTGGCCACCTTGGGCCCTGCGGACGGGGAGTCCTGGTCTCGGGCACTTTCCGGCGTCCTGTCTGCCCCGGCACAGCCTTAGCGATGCTCTTCAGATGCTCTGGCATCGGGGTCTCGGCGCTGGCACGCCACACGCAGGGGCCCGCCCGCCACTCCCCCTGCAGCCTCACTCGGCCCAGCCCAGGCCCAGGCACTGTCTCTGCCAGGGGAACTGGCCCCCCGCGCCTCTGCTCGGCGGGGTCTGCGGGACGGGCCAGAGGCAGGCGGGTTTCTGAGGACGAGGCGGGAGAGCCGGGGCCAGGCTCTGCCCGAGCATGTCTTTGGGTGCCAGGGCTGTTTTTATCGGGGCGCAGCCCCCCTGACGGAGATCGGCCAGCACAGAGTTTCTCTGCCCCCCTCACCGTGTTTCCCCCGCGGGCACCCCCTCTCCCATCCCACCAGTCGGCCCCGAGTCTCATGCCGTGGCCTCTCACTCGAGTGGGTTTGCACCCGTGGCCCCCTTGGGGAATTTGTCCATCTCCAGTTCCAAGGGCAGCGTCCACCCCCGACCCGAGGGGACTCTGGGGCATCTCAGAGCCCCGTTCCCTCTCTTGGGGTCCCTTTGCTGCTCTGTCTCCCTGCTCCTGCCCCGAACATGCGTGTGACTCCAGAGATTCCGCCCCAGGGAACCCTAGGGACGGACGCCCATGCCCTGGGCCACCTGGAATAGGAGTGGACACCCCACGGCCGCCGGGGGGGCCTCCTCCCAGGCCGGGGCGGGAAGCCTCGCTGCAGGCGTAGGTCCGGAGGGGCTTGCCTGCGGGGTGCCCCTCTGAGTGGCAGCGTGGCCAGCTCCCCAGGGACAGGGCCCGGAGCTCTGGCGGAGGGACAGGCCCTCCTGGAAGGGGGTGTCGGGGCCGCGCCTCTGGCACTGCTCTGGAGTGGGGCGCTCCATGCCCAGAAGCCCCCACGCCAGCTCCGCGCCTCCCTGGAGGGGCTGGAGCCCGGCCAGCCGCATTCTCAGGTGCCCCAGAGACAGGCCAGGGCGGCCGTGTCCAGGACACGGTTCTCAAGGGCCCGCAGTGGGCGGCCGGGCGCCGCTCAGGAGGGGCATCCCGGGCCCTGCCAAGCGTCGGTTCCCAGGAGGCCCGAAGCAAGGGCGCGGTGCCAGGCCCTCGGAGTCGGGCTGCGGACAAAGGGGGAGGCGGGAGGCCACGGGACAGCGGCATCCGAGTGCCAGGCGGGCACCTCCTGGGAGACAGGGGAGAGGCGCCCCCAGACTCAAAGGAGCCTGAGCAGCAGGCCTGCGGGGAGAGGGAGGGAGAGAGAGGGAGAGGCAGGGACGGAGGAGGAGAGAGAGAGAGGGGGGGGGAGGAAGAGACAGAGAGGGGGAGGCAGGGATGGAGGGGAGAGAGGGAGAGGGACAGAGACAGACACAGAGAGAGACAGAAACAGAGATACAGAGGGATGGAGAGAGACAGAAACAGGAAGAGGGAGGGAGAGAGGAAGAGACAGAGAGAAGGGGAGGCAGGGATGGAGGGGAGAGAGAGGGAAAGGAACAGAGACACAGAGAGAGACACACAGAGACAGACAGACAGAGAGAGGGATGGAGAGGGACAGAGACAGAGACACAGAGGGAGACACACAGAGACAGAGAGACAGGCAGAGAGACAGAGGGATGGAGAGAGACAGAGACAGAGACACAGAGGGAGACACACAGAGACAGAGACAGACAGACAGACAGAGACAGACAGAGGGAGGGGGGGAGCACAGAGCACCTCAGGCCTTCTCATCCCTGCCCGCCCGGAAACACCACCCTCCCCACCCCTGTTCCTGCACTCAGGGTACAGATGCGGATTTGGGGGTGACCCGTGCTCTTTATTGCAGTTTAGAAAGTCCGCTTCTGCCGGGCGAGGCCGCGGGCCAGGGGTCACTCGTCCCCGTCCTGCAGAGAGGGGCAGGCCGGGTCGGGACTGGCCTCGGGGCTGCCCCCAGCAGCGATGTGACCGAGGGTGACCGAGGCCCAGAGGGCAGGGCTGGCACCGGGGTCAGCACGGGGGCACCACACGCCCCTGAGACACTGCCAGGCGCAGCCCTGGGTGTGCTTCGGGCCCTCACCCCCCCCCCCCAGCACTGCTTGGTGCCTCCCAAAGGCGTGCAGAGACTGGAGCTCGTTTCCTGGTGCTCCATTGGCGTAGGGTGAGGCCGCTGGCCCTGCATCAGAGTGGGGGAGCAGTAGTCGGTGGTCTCGGGCGCCCCGTCCAAGCTTGGGTCGGCTTATGGGGGCCTGAACGCCCTGGGGTGAGCGCTGGCTTCAGTCCCGGGGACGCTCGTGCCTGCCCAGCACAAATGGGCGCTGGAGGCTGCCCCGGGACTGAGGTGCGGTTTTCCCGGACTTGGGGTCCAGCAGGGAGCGCGCTGCCCGCTCCCCCTCGTGCCCCCACACCCGGGCTGCGCGGGGCTGGGCCCTGCTCTCCCACCCTGGGTGCAGACTGGGGCCCTTCTGTGTCACGGTCAGGACGTCTCATGCTTTTCTGGGGGGGGGGCGGTGGTCTGAGCCCGCAATCTTCTATCCCGGTTACGCAGATCAGTCGTCCCTTTAGAATTCAGGTTCTTTGTTTGAGGCACTGTGATTTCCCGTGCTGTTCACAGGGGATTTCGCGCCCGAGACGTTCCAACCCGCCCCCCCGCCCCCGCCACCGGTGTGGCTGCACCCCACTCAGCCTCCCCACTCCCCGCCCCCCACCCCACGGTGAGCTCAGGTTTGGGATGGGCCCTGGGTGACGTCGTTCAGAAGAGGAGGAAACTGAGGCCAGACATGAGTCCACACCTCACAGCCCGGAAGTGGAAGGCCCCCTCGTCACTCCCGGGGCTCGCTGATGGCTCGGACTCGCCCCTCCCCCTTGCCCCCCTGGAGCCAGAGGCAAAGGCAGCCCTGTCCCTGTCTCCCGTCTGTGGCTTCGCTGTGGCCCCAGGGGCCTGGGAGAGCCGGCTTTGGGAGGACAGAGCGCACCGTGGCCTGACCATGGCCTGACCGTGGCCTGACCGTGCCAGGGGGCCCTGAGGGAGCGAGCCTCAGTGGCCCTGACCAGGCAGGGGGGCCTGAGCAACACTGGCACTGAGTATTGGGTACTAAGTATCTTGGGTGCTGAATATCTGAATATGTCCACATAGACAATCAGTGATTTCTCCTGAAGTTCTTGGCTTAAAACAACAACAACACTTTCAGCTTAAAGCGGCAGAGATAGTACAGCCTTGATGCCGCAGACCCAGGCCTGATCCCCAGCCTGTGTAGTGAGCACAGAGCCTGGAGTCAGTCCTAAGCAGGTTCCAAGCCCAGAAGGAAACTAGAAAATGGAAACCATTTTAATAGTGCATTTTCAGCTTAAAAAACAGGGTAAGACTTGATCATATTCAGGGGCAGAGCGATAGCACAGCGGGTAGGATGTTTGCCGTGCACGCGGCTGACCCGGGTTCGATTCCCCGGCATCCCATAGGGTCCCCCAAGCACTGCCAGAAGCGATTCCTGAGTGCAGAGCCAGGAGTAACCCCTGAGCATTGCCAGGTGTGACCAAAAAGCAAAAGCAAAAAAAAAAACCAAACAAACTTGATCATTGAGTAATTGCCAAACCCTCGACATGGAAGGAATTCCCTCCCTTGACGTTGTAAGCCGCACGGGACGTTTTTGTGGGGATGGAAACGATTTGTGTCCTGGTCCATCCAGTATGGCGGCTCCTAGCTGTGTGTGGTCACTGGACACTTGAGATGTGGCTAATTGAACCAAGGCCCTGGGCTTCTGTTTCTTATTTTTAAGCAGCTTAAGTTTGAAGACCCACATGCAGTAAGTGGCTCTGGTGTGGCACGGGGTAGCCCCAGATACTGGCGCGGCAGCCCAGCCCCTTCGGAGAGCGGTTTCTCAGTCTGCTCTTTGTCTGAGGTTTCCATGACACTCAGCATCTATGTTAGAAGAAAGAAAAAAATCAATTATCAAGCATAAATTCAGGCAAATGAAGAGAAAGCCATCAGCCTTTCAAGGTGCTATGATACCTGACAGATCCGTTTTCCTGGAAGCCACATCACAGAATCTGCCATCATTTAAAAAAATACTCATCATAATTTGCTGTGACTATTTTTGACACTTCCCACAAGTAGATAGTAATATAATAATTTTATTGCTGCACAGAATACCATATGTCTATTAGGTTGGGATATAAGCACTGGTGATAAAGGTTTAGCTAGTCCTCTGGGTAATATGTGTATATAGTTTATCATATATATTACTCCATAATACTGTATGCAGTTTATTATATAGATTACTGTGTATATTACTCTGTATAGTATATAGATGTATCACTATATTGGATGTGTAAACACTCACACATAATAATAAAATATGCATTAATCCTGCAGATTCCTTGCAATCTATTGATTCTCACAGAATGCTTTTATTAATATTTGCCAAACTTTTTCATCTCTTGCTAAACCGTGACTGCAGTGAATTTGCAGGCATATTTCTCGCATGAGTACTGGTTGGTGATTTGTGGTGTTGAAGAGTAAGTTGAAGTCAAAGTGAAGCAATGAAAACATTTGTTGGAGCCCCATTTATTCAGCTGTGATCTGAGAAAATACCAAGATAATTTTTGTGAACTGGAAAAATGTTTTCCTCTATCTTTGGGTTACTCACAACAGAATGCCTACAGGAATGAGGCTGTTAGTCACTGGCGGGAGAGGGAGAAATCATACACTTTAATGCTCCAGTCGGGGTGATTAACGTCTTCTCTTTTCTCGTGCTTGGGTTTAACAAATGATGAAACAAGCAGGCAGATGCGGTTCCCCTGATGTGCATAGTCCTCCAACCAGCACCACGCTGCTCCTCCAGCCAGCACCACGCTGCTCCTCCAGCCAGTACCACGCTGCTCCTCCAGCCAGTACCACGCTGCTCCTCCAGCCAGCACCACGCTGCTCCTCCAGCCAGTACCACGCTGCTCCTCCAGCCAGTACCACGCTGCTCCTCCAGCCAGCACCACGCTGCTCCTCCAGCCAGTACCACGCTGCTCCTCCAGCCAGCACCACGCTGCTCCTCCAGCCAGTACCACGCTGCTCCTCCAGCCAGTACCACGCTGCTCCTCCAGCCAGCACCACGCTAGCCACGTCTCGTCACCAACAGTGGAGTGAGTAGCTGCACAGGCGTAAATAGCCCCCGATAGTAGAATGGAGTGAAATAATTGGGAGGTGAGGGACTTCGATAGCTACGACTCCTGTCGATGAGATCATTTCTATTATTGTAACTCTAGCAATTTCTCAAACCACTGAGTCTCAGAATTAGTACTTTGTTCATCAACAGTTTATGGAGGGGCCGGCCACATGGGCAGGTGGTGGTGTGTGGGCTGCAGGGGAGCGTGTCCCATCCAGGCGGGCTGCAGGGGAGCGTGTCCCGTCCAGACGGGCTGCAGGGGAGTGTGTCCCATCCAGGAGGGCTGTATGAGGGACCGTGTCCCATCCACACAGGCTCTAGGGGAGCGTGTCCCGTCCAGGAGGGCTGCAGGGGTGTGTCCTGTCCAGGAGGGCTGTATGAGGGACCGTGTCCCATCCAGGAGGGCTGTAGGGGTGTGTCCCATCCAGGAGGGCTGCAGGGGAGTGTGTCTCATCCAGGAGGGCTGCAGGGGAGCGTGTCCCATCCAGGAGGGCTGTAGGGGTGTGTCCCATCCAGGCGGGCTGCAGGGGACCGTGTCCCATCCAGGCAGGCTGCAGGGGTGTGTCCCATCCAGGAGGGCTGTAGGGGTGTGTCCCATCCAGGAGGGCTGCAGGGGAGCGTGTCCTGTCCAGGCGGGCTGCAGGGGTGTGTCCCGTCCATACTCTTGTGCTCGGGCCAGCCTGTGCTGCTTCTCGCTCTCCTTGGCCGGTGTCATCCCTACTCACCCCCGATGTTAGCGCTGTGCCGATGACCCCCAAACTCCTGCCTCCCCTTCTGGCTTCCTCCGCAGGTTTCAGTCACAAACGCAGCTGGCCGCTTGGCGATACCCCTCGGGTGTCTTTTTGTTGACCTTGAGCCTGTCCTGGACTTCCCAGGCTGCTCCCCCCTCCGCCCACCCTCTGCCTCTGCTCTTCACGGGGAAGCCGTGCTGACCTCCCCACCTCCCCCTATTCCTGAGTGCGCTGACAAAGATGACGGCTCTGAAGACCCCGGACTCTTCACATGCAGGGAAGGTGTTTGTGGAGGGTGCCGAGAGCTTTCTGCCGGGGCTGTGGAGCGAGCAGCCCAGGGGAAGGAGCAGGGAGCCCCGTATGTAGACGAGTCAGTAGGAGCATGTGCGTGGACACACATGTCAGGCTGGCACTCTCCCCAGAGTGCTCTGCACCTAAGGTCCACCTCCTGGGGAAAGCCATAGTGGAGCCTTAGCTGGGCAGGACGGCGAGGCTCGGGCCTTACTCCTGGCTCTGTGCTCAAGGGGCACCCTGATGCGGCTCGGGAACCTGGGAATTGTTTTTTTGGTTTTTGTTTTGTTTTTTTGCTTTTTGGGTCATTCCTGGCTCATGCACTCAAAAATTACTCCTGGCAGTGCTCAAGGGGACCATATGGGATGCTGGGAATCGAACCCGGGTCAGCCGCATGCAAGGCAAACGCCCTCCCCGCTGTGCTATCGCTCCGGCCCCCGGGAACTCAGGATTGAACCTGGGCAGCCAGGTGCAAGGCAAGCGCCCCACCTGCCGTGCTGCTTCCAGGCTCCTCTGGCCGGGACAGAGCAGAGACCCAGGGATGCTCTCCATGCAGCAGGGGGAGGCGAGGCAAAACCACGGTCACACTGGCACGTGACAGACATGGAGGTGCCAGCCGGGTCACTCTAGAAACAGGGAGGCCCGTGGGGCTGGAAGTGACAAGGCTCGCCCCCCGCCCCCGTCCCTGCCCGCCCTCGGGGGAGGCCAGCGGGGGCTGTGTGTGTGTCGTGGGTGCGGGCCGGCCACAGGAGGCTTGTGTCTGCACCCCCAGCTCCACCCCGACCGAGGCTCCTTTCTAGGAACTGTAGCTAATCTTAGAAAACGCTTTGGGGCTTTCTAATGCATCTGAATTTTAGCGAATGAAGCGAACGCTCCGTGTCCTGTAGCAGGAGGGCCCGGGGATTATGGGATGAAGCTACGGGATCCTGCGGTCGGGATTCTGGTGTGGGATTTCCACAGAGGCGGGACTCGGGGGCTTTCTGTCCCAGAAGACATGGATGCGGCTCGGGAGCAGGGATGTCGCCGGCTGCGGGTACCCTGTTATATAACTCTAGCAATCTCTCAAACCACCGAGTCTCAGGATTAGTGCCCCTGCCCTCCTGTATGCCCTGTCTGTGGGTACCCGCTGTTTTGCGTATCCCCTGCCTGTGGGTACCCGCTGCCCTCCTGTATGCCCTGCCCGTGGGTACCCACTGTTTTGCGTAAACCTGCCTGTGGGTACCCGCTGCTCTCCTGTATGCCCTGCCCGTGAGTACCCGCTGCCCGGCGTATCCCCTGCCCCGTCACCTTGCCCTTCTTGCTGTCGGAGTGTCTGAGTGTCTCCTGGGGTTTGTTCATTGCAGCCGGGTCCGGAGGGGTTAGTGGGGTCATGGCTCCTTCCCCTGGTGAAGATGGGGGGGGGGCGCAGCCTGTGCCACGGGGCAGTGAAGGGCACGAGGCTGCCCCCCTGCTGTCCCTGTGTGCTGGACACCCGGTGCCCTTCAGTGCGGAGCCCGTGGGCCCGAAAGCTGGCACACGTGACCATGCCTCGCGCTGGCCTTGACCCTGACGGCCCCTCCTATACCTGCAGAGAGGCTGTGGCCAGGGGGACGGCAACGGAACGTGTTCTGGCAATCTAACGCCCCGCCCCGTTCCAAGTGTGTTTACTGATGAGGTCTGCACCCCAGGAGCACCCGTGAAGTGCAGTCTCCTTCCCGAGAGGCTTCCTTCGTGCTGAGAGATCCCCCTCAGGCTCAGAGGTGTCCTGGGAACCCCCGGTCCACACACACGGGACACGGGACGGCTCTGCCGCATCACGGCTGGTTCCCAGCTCACACACACACACAGGCACACACACACAGGCATACACATCACGCACACATACACAACACAAGCGCATGCACACACACGCACGCTCATATATACAACACATACACACACATGCACACAGGCACACACATCATGCACACATAACGCGCACACACACGCACGCTCATATATACAACACACTTATACACATGCACACACATACACAACACACATGCACACATGCACACACACATGCACGCACATACACAACATACGCACACATACACATGCACGCGCACACATACACGCGCGTGCACACATACACACATGCACGCACATATACACACACATACACATGCACCTGGCTGCTGCCCCGTGCTGCTGCCTGATCTTATTTACTGTCACTGTCACTGTCACTGTCATCCCGTTGCTCATCAATTTGCTCGAGCAGACACTAGTAATGTCTTCACTGTGAGACTAGTTGTTACTGTTTTTGGCATATCGAATACGCCACGGGGAGCTTGCCAGGCTCTGCGTGTGGGCGAGATACTCTCAGTAGCTTGCCAGGCTCCCCAAGAGGCGCGGAGGAATCGAACCCGGGTGTGCCGTGTGCAAGGCAAACGCCCTCCCCGCTGTGCTATTGCTCCAGCCCTGATCTTATTAAAAAAGAAAAAAGAAAAAGAAATCCTCTCTGCGTCCTGCTCAGCATCGTCCCCTTCAGGTCTGTGACGAGGATCGTGTCAGCCCCCACTGTAGTTCCCAGGCACCGTAGCTTCCCTTCAGAGGCCTTTCTCGGTGGCAGAACGACGTTTCCCACACACGGCTGTGCCAGGCTGGCCTCCTCGCTGCAGGAAGGTGCTGTTTGCCTTGGCTGTCAGGCCGGCAGTTCCTGCCTCTCATTCATGTCTGTCCGCTGCTGTTGCTGCCTTTATACACATTTGGTCAAGGTTGACTTTTCACAGCTGTCGTGATTGGAAATTTTCGTGGTTTGTTCTTTTCATCCATACACCCTGTGGATTATAATTGGTGATCGAACTGCGGATTCAGAGACACTGTGAGAGCAGGGGTGATTTTTTAAATCGTCAAAGAAAGTTCAGATTTTGTCCCGAGTGATTTAACTCATCCTAGTGAACGGGAGTGAGCTGAGAAGCCAAACAAACTCAAAGGCCAACTCTCCTTTGCCTGCCTCTGTCTTGAGGCGGACTACCCCGACTCTCCGTGCCCTCGACTGATCATACACACAGCCTCTAAGTTTCCTGCGAGGGCTGGACTAGCCAGGCACTCTGGTACATAATTAGTACACATTATATGTTGTCAGTTGTTATGGAAACATATTAGCCTGTATATTATTTTATGGAGGATATACACATTGTAATTCTCACCAGATTAGAAAGAATGTGGTACCCCCTGTCTCAGTTACAATCACTGTCACTGTCACTCATCCCGTTGCTCATCAATTTGCTCGAGCGGGCACCAGTAACGTCTCCACTGTGAGACTAGTTGTTACTGTTTTTGGCATATCGAATACGCCACGGGTAGCTTGCCAGGCTCTGCCATGCGCGTGGGATACTCTTGGTAGCTTGCTAGGCTCTCTGAGAGGGACGGAGGAATGGAACCTGGGTCAGCCTCGTGCAAGGCAAACGGGTCCTACCTACTATGTTATCACTCAATTACATTACCATGTATTATATAGTTTCTCTGTCTTTTCTGTCTCTGTCCCTGTTGCACTTCCTCCTCCATCCCTACCTCCCTCTCTCTGTCTCTGTTTCTGTCTCTGTCTGTCTGTCTTCTTACCATGAACACTGAAGTCCATGTGGGTGCTTGCAAATCTTGCACCAGAAATGTCCAATGGAGGTTTCCAGAATTAAAATCTTAAATCTTCTTCTTTTTTATTTCTTTTTGGATCACACCCGGCGATGCCCAGGGGTGACTCCTGGCTCTGCACTCAGGAATTACTCCTGGTGGTGCTGGGGGACCCTATGGGATGCTGGGAATCGAACACGGGTTGGCTGCATGCAAGGCAAACGCCCTCCCCGCTGTGCTGTCGCTCCAGCCCCAGAATTAAAATCGTCTTGACACAGAGTCTCAAGGTCAAAAGTTTCTCCTGTCTTCTCAAGTGCAGGAAGAAGCACGGGCACATCCTGCTGCCAGCCGTGCAGCCCCAGGCGGGAAGACACTTCCCGTGGCCTGAACACCGTCTCCACCGGGGCGCCGTGACTGGGCTGGGAAGGGCCCACGGCCAAGCGTGTGTGAGTGAAGAGCGAGCAGGCACACCGGAGAAGCACCCAGTGGCCTTGCCTGCAGGACAGCACAGGAGTGCTTGGTTTGCCACCCCGCCCCCCACACACACACACTGCACACCGCCCGGGACAGCCGCCCAGTCACAGACTGACACCGAGTGGCACATTCCACGAGCGCTCTCGACTCTGTCTGTGACCCCTTGGAAGGTAGGAACTGCTCATTTCAGCCTGCCCACCAGCTAGCTCTTACGCATTGGTGCTACAGAACAGTTTTTGTCTTCCTCTAACTTAAGTTAGAAGTCCTGTCTTATGCTTTCCAAAAACTTCCAAGTGAACTCCTTTATAGGTCAAGAGCCCGCCGAATAGCACCTGGGCAAGGGCACTGGCCCCGCATGCATCTGAATCCTGAAACCAGGTGTGGTCCCCCGGGGACCCACCAGAGATGCTCCTGAGCACAGACCAAGAATAATGCTTGAGCACTGCAGGGTGTGACTCAGCCCCATTAACCCCACGAGAGAGAGAGAGAGAGAGAGAGAGAGAGAGAGAGAGAGAGTGTGTGTGTCAAGTGAAAGTTCATCATTTCCTCCTGGGCATAAGTTCTTATAAAATTCTAATTTGATCTTTGATGCCTACAAAAAAGTAGACCGGAAAATATTTTGTAACAAAGGAGCATAAAGTCCAATACCGTGAATGCTTGTGGGTTTGGGAAAGGCAGCAGCCTTTGTTTTCTGTCTCACCCTTCACAGACCCTGGAGAGAGACCAGCACCCCTGGGGGTGTGCTAGATTCTGCACGGGGACAAGAGTCTAGCCTCTGGGAAAGGCAAGGCGGCAGGCCAGAGTGATGCCTGGGACTCAAGTCCCTCATTTGACTTTTTTCAGCAGAGAACCGAGAAGCCTGTTCATCTGCCAGTGCCAGCAGTGGTTGAGAAATTCTTTGCTGTAACCATCGTTTCCAGAAATTTCCAATATAGAGAAATTCTTTCACGTTTCTTTCAAGGCACTGGGATGGTAAGTCTTCGTGGGGGTTTCAGGTGGGAACTGGAAATAAAGGAACAAGTATATATATATTAAAAAGTCTCCATGACTGGTCTTTTTCTCAGCAAGCTCTTAAGCACCCTGTTATTCTTTTGAACAGGTTTTTATTCTTTGGGGGGAAAATATTCATGCTATAAAGCCAGCATGAGATCAGCTTTTGTTAACCATCAAACATTACCAAATACTTGTGGAAATGCTGAAGAGAACAGGGGGAAAGAGAGAGAGAGACAGAGACAGAGACAGAGGAGAGAGGGAGAGAGAGAGAGAGGAGACAGAGACAGAAAGAGGAGGGAGAGAGAGAGAAAGGGAGAGAGAGAGGAGACAGAGACAGAGACAGAGGAAAGTGAGAGAGAGGAGAGAGAGGGAGAGAGAGGATACAGACAGAGACAGAGGAGGGAGAGAGAGGAGCCAGAGACAGAGGAGAGTGAGAGAGAGGGATAGGGAGAGAGAGAGGGAAGGAGGTAAGGTTCATTCTGGGCTATTTAAAATCGTGCTGGCGTGATTTCCTATTTGGGTCCCGTCCCAGCCATGAGAAACAGGTTTCTAAGGTGGAACACAGACAGAGGAGGTGCTGGGGTGGTACCGGGGCGCCAGCATAAGCACCATCTCCCCTCGGTTATTGCAGTCTTCCTCATTGGTACCCAGCACGGCCGCTTCTCAGCCTCCTCGACCGAGCCTCTCTGCTGTAGGCACCTTGTCACCATGGCAACGGGAAAGAGTTATTTATGCAACACATTCGTGCATGCCAGGCACTGTGTGGCCCCAGGCCCTGCCCTCGTGGTGCTCTCGGGGTAACCCTAGGCCGTGCTCTCCACGCACGCGCCCAGCCCCCGGGACCCCACTGAGTCTCCCGCAGACGGTTTGTGGCTGGCTAATGCCCTATATGAGGAGCACTGGGTCGAAGCTCATAAAAGCGGAAGTGCAGGGGCCCCGACTTCCGGGGCAGGACCTTGGTGCTGGAGGCTGGAGTAGAGGGTCGCAGGAGGCACCTTCAGCTTGGAGTGTGACCATGACCACCCCCACCCCCTCCGGGCACAGCAGGGCTGCTGGGGACCAGGCAGGGTGGAGGGTGGCAGTGGCAGTGAGGGGTGCCCTAGGCTCTGGGGGCCCCACTGTGGCCTGGGGAGTTTCACAGAGAGCTTGGCCAGGGGGCAGGTGGTGGGCAGAGGCCCCTGGGCTGGATGAAAACGAGGAGGGATGGACTTTCTGCTTCCGCTTCTCGGCCCCGAGGCCAGTGCCAGGGGCAGTCGAATGGGCCCCGGCAACCGATTCTGGAGCTAGAGAGAGACTAGCTCTGAGCTCGGCCCGAGGGGCCAGAGTCAGCCCCAGAGCTGGACTCTGCGGGGGTGGACGGACTAAGGGGCGTCCCCATGGGCTGAGCCTGCCCTGGGCGTCCAGCTGGCAGACGCAGCTTGTGAGACTTCTTAGCCCGACCCTAAGGTCCGACGGCTCAGGACAGAGCTCTGTGTGTGTGTGTGTGTGTGTGTGTGTGTGTGTGTGTGTGTGTGTGTGTGTGTGTGTGTGTGTGTGTGTGTGTGTGTGTGTGTGTGTTCCGGGGTGGTTCCTGCTGGTGCAGAGGAAGACATGGACGGACCCGGCTGAGCGTCTGTCCTCGCAGCCACAGCCCCGTCCCGTCCCGCCCCTCCATCTTCTCTGCCTCTTCCCGGAAGCTCTGGCCAGTGAACAGCTTCCTCGGGCCTCGGTTTCCTCGTTTGTTCAGAGGAAGCAGCTGTCGGCCTCCTTCTTCAGCCGGTGGAGGCAGCCGCTGTGCTGGTGAGACGCAGGCGCCCTCTGCGTCTTGCCCGGGTCGGGCTGGCACTGAGCCGGGTTAGCGGCCGCGCCGTTCTAGCTGTTGGGGAAGCACGCGGGGGGCGGCCTGCCCAGTACCCTGGGCGCTGGCTGTGTTTATTCATCTGTCCCTTCCGTGGAGCACTGCGACCTTGAGTGATGCGGGGCTCGCTCCCCTGGAGCGGTGCCCAGCGAGCACTGAGTACTTAAATACTTTCTGAATGAAGGTGTGTAGATGAATCAACACGAGAGTGATGGCGAAACCATTCGGAACCTTGTTTTATTTTTAGAAGACGTTGCCAAAGAGGCTTGTAAACAGCGTGATTGCGCAGGTGCATCCTCTCACGGAGTGTGTGTGTGTGTGTGTGTGTGTGTGTGTGTGTGTGTGTGTGTGTGTGTGTGTGTGTGTGTGGTTCCTGACTCGGGACACTCGCCACCCAGGGCTTCTGGTACTGGCTCTTCCTGAGGGTCCGGTTGCCAGTGCCGCACACCGTGGTCTCCAGGAGGGGGGCTGCCCAGCTTGAACAGTGAACCGTAATGTCATGAGGACCAGATGGCTGGGCCCAAGGCAGGAGATGCACCCAGAAGTGGAGTTAGTGGCTCACCATTCCAGGGACGGCCTGACCCCAGGACCTTTGCACCTGGGACCTCTGTTCTCCTCGAGAAAGCTCAGAAATGGCTCTTCTCTGTGGAAGAAACATGGAGTGTGTGTGGAAGTGTCTTGCACTGTGCTGTTTTTAGATGCTTCGGCTCCACCAAGCCCTTAACCTGAGCTCAGGGCAGGGGCTCTAGAAGGTGGATTTGAGAGGCCTGTGGCCAGCTGTGCTCGGGGCTTACTCCCGGCTCGGGGTTCAGAACCTCAACTCAGGGGACCATTTGAGGTTCTGGAAATGGAGCTGCCTGCAAGGCAGGCACCTGACCCTCGGTGCTGTTCCCCGGCTGGCATGAGCGCTCTGAAGATGCCCGTGCGTGGTTCTCGCCCGGCACAGTGCGGGTCTTCCCGCGCCTGCGGAGAAAGACGGACACCCGCGTTCAGAGGAGAATCGCCTGAAGCATGAGATCCTAGAAAGCAGGACCCGGGGGAACCTCTGCAGAGCCCCGGGGCCAGAATTCTGAGTCATCTCTCTCCCCTCCCTCAGCCGCTCCTTTTAGGGACACCCAGAGACCGGCTCCAAAATTAGGCCGGTCGATACAGCTTCAGGCCTGGAGTTTAAATGACCTCAAGGAGGTGACTTGGCTGAGTTTTCTGGTCTTTAAAACTGTCACTGTCGGGGCTGGAGCGATAGCACAGTGGGTAGGGCATTTGCCTTGCACGCAGCTGACCCGGATTTGATCCCCGGCATCCCATATGGTCCCCCAAGCACCGCCAGGAGTAATTCCTGAGTGCAAAGCCAGGAGTAACCCCTGTGCATCGCTGGGTGTGACCCCCCCCAAAAAATCTGTCACTGTCATTGTCATCCCGTTGCTCATCGATTTGCTCCAGCGGGCACCAATAACGTCTCTCATTGAGAGACTTATTGTTACTGTTTTTGGCATATCCAATATGTCACGGGGAGCTTGCCAGGCTCTGCCGTGCGGGCGCGATACTCTCGGTAGCTTGCCGGGCTCTCTGAGAGGGGCAGAGGAATCGAACACGGGTCAGCCGCGTGAAAGGCGACCGACCGCCCTCCCACTGTGCTGACATACAAGTGGTCGCTGTGAGGCTGACCTGAGAGGGAACATTAAGCGTCAGGCCCTGCGCTGGCACCGGCCGTGGGCTCGAATACCGGAGTCCGAGAGAGGACGCGAGGGAGGGCTCCTGTCTCGCACACTGTCAGCAGGGGAAGGAGGAGCCTCGGGGTGGGCAGGAGTCGGCCTGCACAGCCACGGCTGAGCCCGAGCCCGCGTCGGCGAGAAGGAAGGGGGATTTGGAGACTTTTATTCTGTCTCGGTTTTGGTTTTGGGGTCACATCTGGGTGTGCTCAGGACTCACTCACTCCTGGCTCTGCACTCAGGGATCACCGGTGGCAGGACCCGGTGGCCGTGTGTGGGATGAACGTGGCCAGGCCTCACGCAAGGGAGGCAGCTCACCCTCGGGCTCTGCCCCCCACAGCCGCAGTGGGGTTTGGGACTCGGGTGGGGGCCTGGGGTGGTGAGCGAGGGCGCGTGGTAACGAAGCGGTCTGGAGCCCGGGAATGGATGTTTCCGTAGGTGGGAAATTCAACTGTGAATGATCGCTGTCAGAACACGGGAGCATCTCTCCTTCACGGAGCACTTGGCAGAGAGAACAGACAGCAATGACAGCCTATGACGTCATTAGAAAAACCGACTGAGCCATATTTCATTAGAGTATAGTTCACATGGTTACAATCATTAGTGTCAAAGTTCATGGTATTGCTGCACTTGGTTCCTGCTGCCCCCCCACCGACGGCCCCCTGACCCTCCACTCCCCGCATCATCGTCCAGGATGCCGTGGCCTCTGGTCAGATCTTCACTCCTCCCACCTCTCCCCAACCCCCCACGGCTTAATAATGCAACTTGTAACCCAAAACCAATGGTTTATCACGGCAGAAGAACTGATTTTAAAATCAGGGAGTAGCCGTGCTCACTATATAAAGCAAGGACATTGGCAAACAACTAACTGTCCCATTGGGTAAATTGAAATAGCACTGTCGCACTGTTGTCCCATTGTTCATAGATTTGCTCGAGCGGTCACCAGTAACGTCTCCATTGTGAGACTTGTTACTGTTTTTGGCATATCGAATATGCCATGGGGAACTTGTCAGGCTCTGCCGTGCCGGTAGGATACTCTCGGTAGCTTGCTGGGCTCTCCAAGAGGGACAGAGGAATCGAACCCGGGTAGGCTGCGTGCAAGGCAAACGCCCTACCCACTGTGCTGTCACTCAGTCCAAATTGAAATATAGCAGGTAAATCCAGAGTGACTGAGAAAAAAATAGATCTAAAAAATGGTACTGGGAAAAATGATGAGACTGAGCAGGCGAGGCAGTGGGTGAGGGGACGGGCATGAAAGAAGCGGAGGGAGAGCAGAGACAGAGGCAAGTTCTCCACAGTTTCAGAGTGACCCCGGCTTTCTCCTTACATGGCCATGTAGAAAGCTCAAGCGGTTCCAAAGGAAAAAGATCAGAGTGTTTCAGAAAGTGGCCTCTGGCACAGTCGGGGCTGATGCCCCTCGGATGGTTTTGTAATTCATGTGTAGGCGACCGAGTCCTTTGGCAGAAAGGGGAAGAGTCAGTGTGAAAGAGGAAATTTGAGGTTAAAAGAACACGAAGTGGGGGGGGGTCATCCACAATGAATGGAAAGGAAAGAGCAAGATTGAATAATGAGTCAGGGACGCAGAGAGTGTCGGGAACAGCAGTGACCGTGTCCCCTGCGTGCAGCCTGCTTTGCAAGACTTTCCACGAACACTGTCGCATCGATTCCCACAGCACCCAAGACCCACTTCACAAGGAGGGGTGGGCATGGGTGGGACATGTGTCGGGTGAGGAGGGTGGAGGCTGGGGGGCTGAGTTTTGTACTGAGGTCTTATTGTTACTTCACATCGCCATTTATTTGGAGGGGGAAGAAGACAAATAGTACGAGAGCCAGGATGTTCAAGAATGTGGGAATGAAAATAAGACAGAGCAAAAAATCATACAGAAGTAAAGACTTGTATGGCAGCAAGGGGGTTCATATTTATTCATCGGCCGGTCGACTCCGGCACACATAGACGACCTCTCAAGAGATCCTTGAAACGATTTCCGTTGACACAGTTGAGGAGCTCGAAGTGCAGAGAGGCGCTTTTCGTAAACAGCAGAGCCAGGATTAGAACCGCGGTGAGCAGCATTAGAAAGCCCACAGTATTTCCATCTACACAGCTGCCTTGGGAAAGGAAGTGTCCGGGCAGGGCGCGAGAGCAGAAAAAGCATCTCCTTCAGATGGGCGGGTGAAAGATGCAAATAACGCATGACTAGAAAGACGGAAAAAAAGGAAATGAGAAAGGGAGGACCACGGGGTGATAATTCAGCGTTTGCCACCTGTTTTTCTTTCGGCCAAAGAGGCACGTCAGAGACACTGAGTGTAAAAAGCACAACAACGCCTGGTTCAGAGGGAGCAGCCGAGAGCCCGCCACGGGCCATGGCATGAGGTCCGGGGGGCTGGGGAGGCCTGCAGGACCCCCGGCCTTGGAGCGTCCACCTTTTACCGTGCTGCTGTTTGGAGCAGAGGTGTGGCTGCTAGCCGTGCTCCTGAGGAAGGGATAGGTGCAGGGAGTCTCAGGATGACGGTAGTGGAGGGGGTTGGCAGGAAGTTCGGTTCCTGCACAGGCCAGAGACGGGCTCGAGCTGAGATGGGTCCTGTGGGGTTTGCTGGGCCAACTTCACGGTCACCTCTCTGCAGGGAGGAAGCTGGGCCCCTGGACCTCGAAGGCCGGCTTGAGGTTTAGAGCTGAGCTGCTTAGTTTAGAGTTTAGTTGGACTCCACACTGAGTGTTTAATGTGGCTTCACTTTTTTGACTGAAAGGAAAATATAGCCCTAATCGTGAATTTGGGAAATCAGATCATGGAGGGTAATTGTTTTGTTTGTTTGCCTGTGATTTTTGTTTGTTTGTTGGGGGGGCCACACTCACTTGTGCTCCAGAGCTACTCCTATCTTGGTGACCATTGGTGCCAGGGATCAAACCCTGGGCCTCCCAGCTACGCAGCTCAAGCCCTTCTGGCCATCCTCCCTGGGGTCACTGGGAGAACTTGTAGGGGGAGGGGCTGGGGCCACACCTGGGCTTGCTCAGGGCGTGCTCCGGGCTCTGTGCTCAGGGATCATTCCTGGTGGTGCTCCGGGGACCATGTGAGGTGCCTGGTATCCAGCAGGGTCAGCATTGTGCCGGCTGGCAGAGAGCCCTCCACAGGCCATGGCAAGAGGTTCAGAGGGGTACAGGGAGGCAACTTGCCCCCGGACCATCTCTCTCTTGTTCTGGTGTAATGTTTTTGAGCACGGCCCTTTATGCTCTGCAAGGAGCTTAACATTATAAAGTTTTTAATCAAAATAAACTCTGGGGGCCGGAGTGATAGCACAGTGGGTAGGGCGTTTGCCTTGCACGCGGCCGACCCGGGTTCGATCCCCGGCATCCCATATGGTCCCCCAAGCACTGCCAGGAGTAATTCTTGAGTGCAGAGCCAGGAGTAACCCCTGAGCATCGCTGGGTGTGACCCAAAAAGCAAAATAAATAAATAAATAAATAAATAAACTCTGCCTTCCTGATGGTAAATTACCCTCGACCCAGTGTTGTTAGTGTTGCTTTTGACTGTGGAAGTGCTTTAGAGAGGAATCTTCGGCTCATGACAGAAATGACTACCAGTCAACGGTCAGTGTAGATGGAAGCTGAGTTCATAAAAAGCAAACTTTGGGGCTGGAGCCATAGCACAGCGGGGAGGGCATCTGCCTTGAACGTGGCCGACCCGGGTTCGATTCCCAGCATCCCATATGGTCCCCTGAGCACCACCAGGGGTAATTCCTGAGTGCAGAGCCAGAAGTAACCCCTGTGCATCACCAGGTGTGACCCAAAAAGGAAAAAAAAATAATAAAAAGCGAACTTCCCTGCAGGTTCCTCTGCTTACGGCTGTCTGGCATAGGATGAGCCTCTGGGAAACAGTTCTCTGGGGTCCACGACTAGGAAAGCTGCCCCCGCCCAGGGCCTGGACTCTGTTTCACACATAAACGTGCTCGAGTACAACGGGCTGAGTGAACTTTGGCTCCCTCAGGGTAGGGTGAACTCATTTGAATCTGCAGAAATTCCCCGGGGTGTAGACAGAGCCCACAGCCCAGCTGATACTCTCAAGAGTTCGTACGACTAACGTGGCTGCTTCTGTAAGGAAATCCGGGAGAATGGCCACACAGCCTCCAGAGACACCGACACCACGACCCCAAGGGACTCTGAAGTTCACCGTGGAATGTCTCTAGTCATTTTATGGCTTCATCCCACTGCATAAAATAAAATATTCCTTAATCTTAATAAAATAAATATTAAAAGATATATTCCCTAATGCCTTCATGTGACCGACCTGGGTTCGATTCCTCTGTCCCTCTCAGAGAGCCCGGCAAGCTCCTGAGAGTATCCCACCCACACGGCAGAGCCTGGCAAGCTCCCCGTGGTGTACGTATTCGATGCCAAAAACAGTAACAACAAGTCTCATAATGGAGACGTTACTGGTGCCCGCTCGAGAAAATCGATGAACAAAGGGACGACAGTGCTACATACCCTAATCATTGATGGTTCTGTGACTCAGTCATAGCACTGCAACCCCAGGTCGCAAGACAAAAGGCAACGCCTTGGCCACTATATGAATTCTTTATGATGAAACCAGCTACCTCCCAAGTCCAGAGAGATGATGCTTTTATTTACCCTCTTCTAAGGGGCATTTTGCTCAGGAATCAGTGTATTTTTCTCAAGAAAAAGTAAGTGTCACCGTACATGGGCAGCCACCTTCTTTTCTTTTCCTAAACTCTCAAATCCAAGGCAATGAAAAATGGGGAATAAATAGGTTTGGTTTCGGAAGTTAACAGCCCGTTCATTGTTACTGGGGAGCCATCCCTGGCAGTGCTCAGAGCCACACTGGCTCTGTGCTCAGGGTTCACACCTGGCGGTGCTCAGGGAACCACATGAAGTGCTGGGGATCCAACCCAGATCGACTGCGTGCAAGACAAGCTCCCTAACCTCTGTGCTCTTTCTCCAGGATGTTCATTTTAATATCACAAAAGACACAAGCAATTGTTGTAACTTAATGTGAGAGATCTGTAGAACTTTATTTATCATTCTGCTCTTCCCATCTTACTGCATTACCTTCTTTTGTTTCTCCTTTTTTGGGAGATGTGGCGGACTGAACTTGGGTCTGCCTCATGCAAAGCTTGAGCTTGGACATTTGCATCACCCTCTTTCCTCCCTCCCTCCCTCCCTTCCTCCCTTCCTCCCTCCCTCCCTTCCTCCCTCCCTCCCTCCCTCTCTCTTTTTTCCCTCTCTCCCTCCCTTCCTCCCCCTTCCCTCCCTCCCTCCCTCCCTCCCTCCCTCCCTCTTTCTTCCCTCTCTCCCTCCCTTCCTCCCTCTTTCTTCCCTCCCTCCCTCTTTCCCTCTCTTCACCCTTCCTTCCTTCCTTCCTTCCTTCCTTCCTTCCTTCCTTCCTTCCTTCCTTCCTTCCTTCCTTCCTTCCTTCCTTCCTTCCCCCCTTCCTTCCTTCCTTCCTTCCTTCCTTCCTTCCCATTTTCCTTCCTCCCCCACCCCCCTGCTTCCTTTCTACCTCATTCCTGGGGTTACGCTATCTTCCACCTCAGAGGACAGGCCTGTCGGGAGTGCTGTTGGGCCACACTCTTGGCTGCCTTTCCCTGGGAGCCATCTTGAGCACAGCAGCGGGACCAGCTCTTGGGCATCGGTCATTCTGCCCCCCTGGCTGAAGGCTGGGCTGGCTCAGCCTGGTTATACTGGTTGGAAGGGGGAGTCCGGCTGGCTCCCCAAAGCACAGGGTGTGGCCGGTCCATGGGGTGTGACTGAAAGGCTGACAAGAGACAAAGGGGCTGAGGGCCTGCTGGGACGTGCCTGGGACTGGGGAAAGGGTCTTCCCAAGGCCAACTCTGTCCAAAGAACAAAACCATCCGGGCGTGAGTCTTGTTAACACTCTAGGAACAATGGGTGGTAAAAGGAGGAAGTGGATAGGCAAGGCAGAAGCCTCGTCCGGGCATCCGTGGGGTGGTGACACTCGGGGGGATACCGTGGTCAGGGAGCAGGGCCTGGGCCTCCGCCCGGCAGGGCGTCCAGTGAGTCTGTGTTTCTGGATGAGAAGGGATGTCCAGGTAACCAGCGTCCACTTGCCACCCAGAGACCCAGACAAGGCTGAGGTGTGCCTGTGGGAGCAGCTGGTCCGAGAGTCCTGCCAAGGACTGACCCCGGGTGGGCAGAGCTTACAGAGAGGCGGCAGGTGGCAGGGTAAGAAAACCAAGAATGAGCCTTCTGGCAGCAAGTGCGCCCAGGGTGGTTTTCTTAGCGCCGAGCACAGTGCCCGGGACACAGAGCTCCCTGAATAAGTGCTCAGCTGCCTCCATGAGGCGGGAGAACAGACTGGAGTCTGGAGAGAGGAGAGCGCTACTGCCCCCCCCCCCCCACCTCCCTAGGCTGCCTGGACATTCCTGGCAGAGCCGGGACTGAGAAAGTCTGCCCCAGGCACTCCTGCACGCGGCTCACCAGCCCCAGAGCCAGTTGCCAGTGCCCGGGTCCCTCTCGAAGGACACGGTGTGGGAGTTTAGCTTCGGGATTGGATTTCCCAGGGACCGTGGGGCTCGGGCTGGAGCAAAGTTACTCTTTGCAGAAGAGAAAAAGTCAGTCCAGGTCTCTGCCTGGATTCTTTTCTCACCCAGCCCTGCAGAAGAGAGTCTCGGGTGAGGTAAGGTGAGAGTATTTGGTGAACACGAATGAGGGAAGGTCCACGCACTGGGGAGACCTGAGTGGGGGGAGAGACGGACACACTCGGAGAGAACACGGGCTGCTCCAGAGGGGGGTTCCTGAGTGGCCTTGGGGTGGGGCAGCTGGGACTTGGCCTTGATCTTGAACTCTCTGCAGGAGTAGGAGTTAATGGGGAGTTTTCCCGGGTCGGGGAGCTTTGAACTTCCAAGGGTCCTTTTCATGTCTATATCACAGCCTTGTTCTGCCTCAGAGCCTCTCAGGGGCCGGCACTGGGTCTGGCACCGCTTCACCCCGAGGGGTCTCTGGTCCTGTGGTGGCCGTGTGCATCTCAGAGGCCTCCGTGTCTTTGGGCCGCTTTCACTCCCAGACACGGTGACCTTCCTCTCATACGCACTTTCAGCTCTTTAATCCCCCACCCCCACCCCTCACCCCCACCCACCGTCCTGCAAAGGAAGGGCGCCAGTCCTGGCTAGGGGAGGGGCTCGGCTGTAGAGATCTGTCCGCAACAGTTGGTGGGGGACACTGCAGGGGGGAGGGGCCTCTCACTGTCTCCCACTGAGCACAAGGGGGTCTCAGCCCAGACGCCTGGATGGGGGGCGGGGTGAGGGTGGGGAGGAAGCAGAAGCCACATCTTCCTTGGATGGGGCGGGAACTGTGGTGGGTGGCATGAGTACGTAGAGTTCCATTTTGTTTCTTTTAGTGTTTGTTTAGAATTTCATTTTGAAAGAGAGAATCTGGAACTCCTAGTCATGGCAATTAGGTAAGAAAAGATACAAGGGACTCCAGTTGGAAAATAAATAAAATGATCACTATTTTCAGAGGACATAATAATATGATCTTATATGATTATACCATTAATATGATATTATATGATAATATATTATATTATTATACAATAATATATTAGGATAATATGATATGATATAATATGATTATAACAATGATAATAATATATAATGAAAAGCCCTGAAGACTTCTTCAAAACTATTGAAAACCATAACCCAATAAAATAATGTGGCCAGTGACAAATTTATACACAAAAAAGATAGCATTTCTGTATTCAGACTAGGGGGTAAAAAATTTATTTAAAACATATTTATGGTTACATCCAAAAGTCAAATAGTCAGGTATTAACTTAACTAAAGTGGTGAAAGATCTAATACATTGGAAACTTTGTGTCATTGTTGAAAGCAATAGCAAATGAAAGGAAGTGAACATTTATTCATGTTCACATATTGGAGGAATTAGTGCTGTTCAAATGACTGTCCTACTCAAAGCATCACAGAGACTTAGATGTCAGATGTTAACCAGCACAGGATGGGATCCACCTTAAAGCTCACATAGATTAAGTAGAAGCCCTAAGAAAATGCCAATGGAATATTTCTGGGACATAGAACAGCTAGTACTAAAGTTTATACTGAGTTACAAAAATGCACTACCCCGTAATCCTCACCCATGAATCACTGAAGGAAGCCCAGGGGAAAGAAGATGGAGTTGTTGACATAGACTTATTATTCTGTAAGCCTATAATAATCAAAACAGTGTGGTGCTGGAATAAGGACAAAAAACTTAGACCGATGGATAGAATTGGGAGCCCAGAGATACACCCTCACATATATCGACAGTTAATTTATGAGCAGGTACCGAGAATATAAAATAGAGGAAGGAGAGTCACGTTAATCAAAGATGACGGGAAAATTAGATAGCCATGTGCAAAAAATTTAAATTTGACCATTGACTCACATCATGAAGAAAAATTAACTCAGTTGGGTTAAATATTGATATGTCTGAGCTGAATTCATAAAAACACAGGCGAAGCATCCCATGATATTAACTTTTGTGGTATCTCCAGTGATTCAGCTCCGTTGGAAAGGAAAGCAAAACCAAAGAGGCTTATATAAAAGGCTCCTGCACCACAAAAGAAATTATCATTACAACAAAGAGACATCCTAAGTAATGAGAGAAAATATTCACATACCGTACTTCTGATGAAGGACTAACATGTGAGAAAAATCAAACACACACACAACTCAGCAACAAAAAACAAGCACCCCCATTAAAACCTAGGGAGAAGAGCCGAATAGAAACATATCCCAAGAAGATCCTGCAAGCGCATGAACAAAAGCTCCTAGCCACTGAATATCAAATGGTAATCAAAGTGACAGTGAGTCTGTCACCCGGACCAGGGAGAATGGCTACTAGAGAGGGACCAAAAGCACGTATAGGTGGCGTGTCGAGGAAAAGGAGTCCTCATTCATTGGTGGTAGGATGGCAAACTTACTTATCTTCCATGGAAAATAGCATGAAGATTTCGCCAAAGACTATAACTACCATCTGATCCATCACTTCTACTCCTAGGTATCTATTTCAAGTAGACAAAAATACTAATTCCGAAAGATCCACGCAGGCTTATTTTCACTGCAGTGCTATAATGATAGCCAAGGTCTGAATGCAACCCAAGTTTCCTGCTACAGAAGAGTGGCTAAAGAGGTTGTGGTCTGTATATACAATGAAATAATATTCAGCGATAATAAAAAGTGAAGTATTGATTTTGGCTCCATCATGGGTGAGCCAGAGGGTGTCAAGTACTGTGAAATAAATCAGAAGGGAAAGACATACTGGGTGATCTCAAGAGTGAACAACTTAGCAAAAGGCGTACTGGACGGGGGCTGGAGTGATAGCACAGTGGGTAGGGTGTTTGCCTTGCACGCAGCCGACCCGGGTTCAAATCCCAGCATCCCATATGGTCCCCTGAGCACCACCAGGGGTGATTCCTGAGTGTAGAGCCAGGAGTGACCCCTGTGCATTGCTGGGTGTGACCCAAAAAGCAAAAAAATAAAAGCATACTGGACGATCTCACTCTTTGTAGGGTATAAAGAAACAAGACAAGGGAATGAACATTTTTCTTTTTTTTTTTTAATAAAAAATGTATTGGGTCACCATGAGATAGTTATAAACTTGCACGATTGCATTTCATTTGAACAGTACTCGAGCACCCATCCCTCCACCAGTGCACATTTCCCACCACCGTTGTTCCCCGTGTCCCACCCGCCACCCCCGCCCTACCCCACTCCCTGCCTCTGTGGCAGGTACAGTCTTTCTTACTCTCTCTCTCATTTGGGGCATTGTGATTTGTGATACAGTTACTAAGAGGTCACCGTGTTTGGTCCTTGGTCTACTTTCTGCATATATCTCCCAACCTGGGCAATCCCTCCAGTCATCATGTATTTAGTGGTCCCCTCTCCATCCTGGGATGGAGTGATGGCACAGCGGGTAGGGCGTTTGCCTTGCACGCGGCTAACCCGGGTTCGATTCCTCCACCCCTCTCGGAGAGCCCGGCAAGCTACCAAGAGTATCTTGCCCGCTACTCCAGAGCCTGGCAATCTGCCCGTGGCGTATATGCCAAAAACAGTGACAAGAATGTTACTGGTGCCCGCACGAGCAAATCGATGAACAATGGGCCAACTGTGCTGTGCTGTGCCCCTCTCCATCCTAACTGCTTTCTCCCCCAGCACGTGGGGCCGGCTTCCAAACCTGGTGTGATCTTCCTGGACTTTATCTCTACTGTCCTTAGGTGTTATTATTATTATTATTATGCTACTCTATATTCCACAAATAAGTGCAGTCATTCTATGTCTGACCTTCTCTTTCTGACTAATTTCACTTAGCATGATACCCTCCATGTCTGTCCACTTATATGCGGATTTCATGATTTGATCTCTTCTAATGACTGCATAGTGGGAATGGACGTTTTTCAATGAAACCAAGCCCAGGGTCTCTAAACTACAGCACTGAGTTTCCATAAGGAGCAGATGTGTTTAGGGGGGAGAAACTCCAAATCAATAATAGTGATTTTTTTCATTTAAATATTGAATGTAATCAAAGTAAAGTGAAAGTAAAGTGAAATTTACCAGTTACACATGCGGGGTGGGGGGCTGGGGAGGTGGGGGAAGGGGGGAGGTATATCGTGATTCTTGGTGGTGGAATATGTGCACTGGTGAAGGGATGGGTGTTGGAGCATTGTATAACTGAGACTTTAACCTGAAAGCTTTGTAACTTTCCACATGGTGACTCAATAAAAGAATTAAAAATAAATAAATAAAGATGGGATATCAAAAAAAAAAAAAGGAGCAGATGTGCAGGGGGAGGTCTGTGGACCAGGTGGTTACTGGCATGTTGGTGGCTGTAGAGTGTGGTTAACATTGTATCTCTAAAACACTTAAACATTGGCACTCTCATCAACTATGTCAGCTCAATGATTAGAAAAGAGAACCCAGTGGCATACTAGATAGTTCCTTGTTTTGAATATTTGAATAAGATAAAATAAAATCCCCTCGTGTACACACGGGCACTTGTTCCATAGCTCTGATTAGTCCCTTCACACACCTATTATTTTACTTTGTTTTTAAATTTTACTTTATTTAAACACCATGGTTTATGAAGCTGTGCCTAATACAGTTGTTGGAAGCGTTGTGTTCCAACACCTTCCTGCACCATTGTCCCCACTTTCCCGACCAAGCCCACCACTGAACAGATACAAAATTATTTGTTACTGCTTGTTATAACTAGATGACTAACAGAATTATCAAAAAATGTTTCAGAAAAAAAATTTATGAAAATCATTATATGTCATGGGATCGTTAAGTCCTTGCCTGAGGGTTCAGGGAGCAGTTTGTTGCCAGTTGACTTTCTGTGTTACTGTTTCTGCTTACTGAGCCCAGTCAGCTGCTACATTACCTTCCCAGCTGCTACATTACCTTCCCAGCTAACTATGTGCTCCGAGCAGGCTGTATCGCGGTATGTGGCCGCATGTTCCAGGAAGGCCAGGCTTTGTAGAGCTGGGCCAGTGAATTGACACCCCAGGGCTCTGGGATGTGGGTGTGGCTTCTCGGGCCTCCAGAAGTATGTGGGCTTGGGGGAGGCTGCCCACCCCCACTCCGAGAAGACCCCGGAGCCTGGTGAACCACTATCCCTGGAATTTTCATCAGTTTGGTGTCTCTGCAGAGCTGGGTCGAGAGGCAGTGGAGGGGGCTGTTGGCGTGGCTGTTGGCGTGGCTGCGGCTGCGGCTGTGCTGGGGTGTGGACACCGTTCAGCCCCTCCTGAGGGTGCCCAGAGTCTTCGGCTGGGAGACCAGTGTGCTCCTGCCATTCCTTTATATTAAAATTTGTTTGTTTATTTATGGTTTCGGGAGGCCCGGGGGTTCCTTTGGTCCTTCGAACCAGGCCGATGGTCCGATATGAGGGCCTGGGGATGCAGTGCCGCGTGGGTCCAGGAGTCCCCAGGCCTGGCGCCGGGGGCTTCAGGGCTGCTCTGGGCAGTGCCCGGGGGCCTTCAGGGCTGCCCTGGGCAGTGCCCGGGGTCCTCGAGACCTGCGCCCTGCTCACTGTACTAGCTCAAGGCCCCCAGCTGAGCTTCTCTCTGAGACGGTTTCCGTCGTATGATCTAAGCATGTAGATGAAGCCAGGTGCTGGGCCGTGAGAGAGATCACCTGGCCACTCTGCACTCAGCTGCCAGGCCGGACGCAGCGTCACAGGCAGCACTGAGAAGCACCTCAAGCGGCTGCATCCGCTCAGCATCTGCTCAGCATCCGCTCAGCGTGGCTGGTCTGGTTCCCGTGCTGAAAGGGCCACTTGCGAAGTTTCTCCTCCGTGGGCACGTCTCAGCAGTGGCAGCTCTGGAGTCGCTTGGCTTCCTCGTGGATGAGGATGCCCCCGGCCCGCTCCCCACCCTCAGCACCTCCGCTGAGACTGCTCGGGTCAGAACCACCTCCGCCGCCGGCTTCTGCTCCTCCTGCCTCCAGCCTGTGGGGAAAGTTTAGACCAAAAGTCCAGGCCACGCCTTTGCTCCAAGCCCAGCAGTGGACGCTGTGCCATGCCATGAAACCCAAAGGCTTGGCCCTTCCTGACATGTGTCCGTCCTGTGTGGAGTTGGAGGGGGGACTCCCAAGTAGTGCTCCTGGGTCCCGGGGGCCAGTGCCAGCAGTGCTCAGCCTGGCCGTGCAGGGTGGACACTCTATGCTTGGCTCATCGATGGGGTCCTCCCTGTGCCCAGCGGTACCGGGGCCAGCAGGGCCCGGGCGTGTTGTCAGGTGGTCTCTGCAGTGCTGGGGCCAGCTCTGGGCCCCCTCATGCCAGGCACCCCCAGGCCTCTGGAGAACCCCCCTCCCTTTGGGCCATCATCTCATTGGCTCGTTTTTATTCTTTTTTTAATCTTACTGGATCATCCTGTGGGCAGGCGGATAGAAAAAATTGCATTTAAAAAAATTTAATTTGAGAAAAGTCATTTTTATGTTCATACATTATTATTTTCTTTTTTCTAATGCACCCAGTTCGGTGGGTTTCAGGGGTGCGAGTCTGGCCCCTGTGGGCTGCGGGCTCTCCCTCTGCTGATACTAAGCGTGTGCCTGTCTTGCTTTAGCTAAAGCCCCGAGTTTCTCAGTCTCTCAAGACTTACCAGGGAGCCTTACGCCCCCGCCACCTCCCCAAAGCCCTTTCATGTACTGAGGAAAGTAAAGCAAACCTTGCACATTCCGGCCCACAGATGAAATAGGTCCAGCACCATCTACTCCCCAGGGAGCACATTAATGGAAACATGTTCTGTCGCAGAGTGTTCCACAGTGGGAGGGGCAGAGTGTGCCAGGACCCCAGTGAACAGAACACTGCTCTCAGGACCAGGCTGAAGGGCTGAGCAGGTCTGGCCTTTTCGAGGAAACTACCATTCACCCTGGTTTAAAGAGATTTGGTCCAAAAAACAAAATAACAATAACGAAAACAAAAAAAAAAAAGAGGGATGGGTGCCAGTGAGAGGTTGCTTGGTGTAAAAGATAGGAATAAAAAAGTAAAATGTTTATGACGGGGAAAAAGTTCTTTAAGATATACTTTTGAGGAGCGATAGTACAGTGGGTAGGGCGTCTACCTTGCACGCGGCCGACGTGGGTTCGATTCCCAGCATCCCATATGGTCCCCCAAGCACCACTGGGAGTGATTCCTGAGTGCATGAGCTAGGAGTAACCCCTGTGCATCACCGGGTGTGACCCAAAAAGCAAAAAAAAAAATACACTTTTGAGATGATCTGAAAATTTGAGAATGCAAGTTATTATATTATCTAAAAGAGAGCTATCCAGAATCACCCTCAAATGAAGCTTTTTAGTCAGGAGTGAGTATGGCGTATCTAATTGGTGTGTGTGTGTCTGTGTGTTTGTGTGTGTGTCTGTGTGTCTCTGTGTGTATCTATGTATGTCTGTGTGTATGTGTGGTGGGAGGCCATGGGGTGGCAGTGATATAAGAAATAATGAGAAGAATGAAGTCTGGGAATGTGGACCAAGGTTGCCACAAGAGCGTGAGGAAGTTAAAGCTCTTTTTAGGAATATCATCTTGTACTTGTCCCTATTCAATGCCCTCCTATCTTTGAAAGACTAAATTAAAAGAAGTTGAAGCTCTTTTTAGGTGAGGACAGGGTTGGGACTGGGTGGCTCAAGAACTGGGGACACTGTGATAAATAGTGACCGTCACTCGGGGATCTGAAATGGCTCTGGAGTGAGAGCGTTTGTGCATTCGGAGTGATACAATGAGGGGACCTCTGTTAGGCAGAGGTTTTGGTTTGGTTTTGGTTTTTAAGTTTCCTCAAGTCCAGATGTAAGTTATGAGTCATATATCTCTTAATCCTGAGAACCCAGTAACTGGAGCCTGACATCTGATGATAAAAGGTCTTATTGAACTTTATTGTGCTAAGGACCAAGACCACAAACTGGTAAAAAAAAAAAAAACAGTTTCTGCTTCCAGGAAGTTTAGCCAACAAGAGAAGTGCTCAGATTGCAGGGTATAAATTTGTTAATTGTTTTAGTAAAGACTTCTCATTTTAAAGACAAAGAAATGGCTAGCTATGCATGAATATAGTATTCGTAACTCCCATATTCCCTCAAAGTCCAGCAAGTACAGCTCTGAGTTCCAACTCAACCAGCCTCCTGTCCCAACGATGGGTCTCTGAGCTTGGGCAGAGACCAGAAAGCAGCTGTTGTTCTGTTTCTCAAAGTGTGGTCCAGAGACCCACTGGCCTGCCTGTGAATCATGGTCCAAGCTTGCTCAAAATGCAAATTTCCTGGGCCCTTCTCAAGAACTGACATCATGTTTACAGTTGCTGGCTACGAGGCCTTTTCTTTAAAGACTTTCCAGGTGAGTGTGAGCTGTTTCAGAACGTGCTGTTTTGGCCTGACCCATGATCTAAGAACTCTCACCAGGTCCTGTGTGCACTGACCCAGGGAGACTCTGCTGTTAGTTCATTGTCACATCCTTCTCTCCTCCCTCTAGGAATATCGTCTTATATTTGTCCCTATTCAACGCCCTCCTACCTTTGAAAGACTAAATTAAAATATCTGGTCAGAGCCATTTTGAACTTAGCCTCCCCTGCAACCTTCACAGCCCTGCGTGATTTAGAACAGACACCAGGTCACTGAGCTCGTGCTTAATTTCTTCTCGTCTTTTGTTTGTGAAGATAAAGGCAAGTAACCCCCTGAGTCAATTTCTGTGGAATTTCGCTTCTCCCGTTAGTTACCCTTAACCCTGACTTAACTGTATCCTTAATGTTGATGCCAGTTTCTTTCTTTTTTGCTTTTTTGGGGGGCATACTTGGTGCTCTGGGGACCATGCAGTGCCTGGGATTGAGCATGAACTCAGTCCTCAGAGCTCCCTCAGCTGTCTGAGTCGATAACATTCCCCAAAAGAGAAGCGATTGTTTCTTCACAAGTGTTTCCTCCTATTTTATACAAGTCCCTCTCCCCCCAGCCCCCAAAGGAGTATAAGGGAAATCACTGTATCACTGTCATCACGTTGTTCATCGATTTACTCGAGCAGGTGCCAGTAACGTCTCTATTCATCCCAGCGCTGAGATTTTAGCAGCCTTTCCTTACTTGTCTTTTCCAACGATCGGAGGCTCTTTCAGGGTCAGGGGACTGAGACCATAAGGAATAAGGGAAATCTCAAAGGTGAATTCTCAAGTGAGTATTTTTACTGGAAAACTTTTCAGGGGAATGAAATAAGTAAGGTAGCAAAATTCCGGCAGGCCTGATAATACACTCACCAACCTTGGGTCCAAAATTCCATTTTGGGGAGCTGATAAAATCCTTTGACCGAATCTCTGACCTTCAGAACATGCTGTAAATCGGTCCGTTCTCGAGCGTCCTGAGGCTCATGCCCCTGCCGCTGCTCTATTGCATGTGTTAATGGAATGAGTGTTTAGTTGCACTTGTGGCCTCCAGCAATTTAATCATCCAGGAGACACTTTAATAAATTGAGAAGAATTAAACCATGTACGGTAATGAACGGCATTAATCGCCATCACACCTCACACAGTGGAATGCACCCGCCAGTTGCTTAATAAATGTTAATTTACGAGCATGACAGTTAGCCCTGGAGGCAGGGAACGTGGCCTCTTCCTTTCCCGGGTCACCCTCCAATCAGACCAGACACACTTTTGCACCTTAGTTTCACAGTCCACAAATGGAAGTTGTTTTTGTTCATCACCATCAACCCAGGGTAGAGAAAGAAATGCCGAGGAGGCAACTTAATAATAATTGTCTTTGTGTTTGAGGGTGGCAGCCAGCCACATGTTCTGTGGCTCAGCTGAAGAATGAGAAGGGAACGTGTTTGAAATGGGAATTTAAGGGCAGATGATGAAATCCTGGAGCATCCTGTTCTCATGGGCTTTCCTTGCTTCAGCTGTTGAGGCAGAAGGTCGACCAGATGACCACTCAGGCTGTCTGTCTTGTCAATTGAAGGAAATAGGGGGCTGGAGCGATAGCACAGTGGGGAGGGCGTTTGCCTTGCATGTGACCGACCTAGGTTCGATTCCCAGCATCCCATATGGTCCCCCCAGCACCGCCAGGAGTGATTCCTGAGTGCATGAACCAGGAGTAACCCCTGTGCATCGCTGGGTGTGACCCAAAAAGCAAAGAAAAAAAATTGAAGGAAATAGGCAGGCCAGAGGTAATGAGCCACAAGGGTGTTTTGTCGGAATCATCCCCTAGTAAGTCTGTGTTTAGAGGAAAACGCTATTTAAGGCCTGAACTCAGGACCAGGGTATAACTCAGGGGTAGAGAATACCTTTGCACGTGAGAGACCCTGGGTCCTTCTCCCTGTACCAAAAGGTTAAAATAGAAACTTCAACTCAGAAATGGAACAACCAAGAAAAATGGTGGAAAATAATCAGCAAGATTACTGGCGAGGAAATTCCTCACTGAGAACCGTAGGCTGCCGTAGCCTTTGACCCAGTAATCCCTGGACTCAGGCGGAATTAGCGGCCAGCTGGCCATGGCCAGCCTATGTCTATTTTTGTACAGCTTGTGGGCTAAGAATGATTTTTACATTTGTAACTGTTGGTGGGGGGGGGGGCGGGAAAGCCTAACATCTCAGAACACATTGAAAAATTAATACATTCAAGTTTTACTGAACACATAAAACACAAAACACATAAAACATCTGAACACAGACAAGCTCGTTCATGGATCTGTCACCTTGTGCTACAGCAGGGCTGGGAAACCTCAACAGACCGCGCACCTGCAGGGCCATTACGGGAGTCTGATTCCCTCCCTCGCCCTGCAGCTGCCCTCAGGAGTGACGTCTAGGGCAGAGGAAATCGCCTCGCAGGTCACTTTCTATCTGTTCCCTTAAAGAAGGAGACTTCCCGGGGGTGCTGAGTGACTGATTTTTTTTCCCTGAAGAAGGGGCCGTAAACCAATTAAGTTTGGAAGCCTCTAATCCAGAGGATCTACTCCACAAAATACAGCGCAAACCTGTCTCTGCTAATAAAAATCTGTGAATGTACGTGTTCCCTAGGTATGTAGTCATTTGAAGTAAATTGTGTCATCTACGTTCAAGGGCCTTAAAAAAGACATCCAGAGAAGGCAATGGGTAACACTGGGAAGGAAAAGGGTCGTGTTAAAGTAGATAAAAATTAGAGCACATGGTCGCAGGACTGGATCAAATCCAGCAGACATTGGGGCCAAGAATATTCTAGAAGCAAATGCCATATATGAGATGAAAAACCCAAGCACCTGTTCCAACGACCAGGTAAATATTACATTTGCTCATTCTCCCCCCTGCCCCACCCCTGCTATATATTTCCCCCCTGTGTGATGTCTTTGTATTCTTACATATGAAAAACCTTGTGGATGAAAGATTGAGCAGCCTCAGGGCATGAAGAGCACGCGAGGCGGGGGGGGGGGGGCTCTTTCTGCTCCAGAACCTTCTCTGTCCCTAAGCCCCTCCCCGCCTCCTCCCCACCCACTTGTGGAGTCAGTGAGCATGAAGCGCGGCCCCGGTGCCCAGTCCACACGAGCAGCTTATTCACCCGCGGTCACGCGTTCTGAGCACACGGTGACTTTCTCGGGGAGAGTTTCATAGGGGGGCTCTGTGTGTCTCACGTGGGCAGAGAACTGCACGCCCCGGCGCCGGGCAAGTGGGCATTTTCCTAAAGCCCGTCTCTCCTGGGCTCGCCGCTCCTCAGCCCTGTCGGGGAGTCACCATCGCTCCAATCACCCACGGGCGTCTGCACACGCGCCCCAGCCTTCCACACGCCGCCTTCCAGCATCGGCAGCAGGTCAGGACGAAGGGGACAGCCGGGGCAGCGCAGTGCACGTAGGCTCAGACAAGAGTCTGGCAGAGAGCAGAGAGGAAAGAGATCCTGTTGTGTCTGAGGCAGCCGCTGAAAGATGGAGAAAAGGCTTGAAGAAGCTGGAGTGGCCCCGAGCGCTCCCCCGACTGCCCCAAGCCAGAGTTCCGCGGTGGGCAGGGCTGCGAGAGGCAGGGGGCAATGCAGGGACAAGAGCACCCCACGTGGCCGGGGATGCATGGACAGGGCTGCAGGCTGGCCTCACCCCTGCACACAGCTGGTCGGCTTCTCAGAGCGGCCTGCAGGGAGCTAGAGAGCCAGCCGCACCTCCTGAGGGTACCGGGAACACTGGGGGCGAGAAGGAGCTGGGGGGCACGCCCTGGGCAGGCCTTGGGGACAGGGGCGGGGGCAGCAATTCAGACAGGGGAGCTGGCCCGGGAGCAAGGCAAGGGACACGTGACTTAGTGACTGACTGGCCAAGAGGCATTAGGCGTAGATTTCCCTGAGGAGAAAGCAGGAGTCTGCATTCTAATCTTTCTTTTGAGGTGGGTGGGTGGGACGGGGCCACACCCGGCAATGCTCAGGGCTGACTCCTGGCTCTGCACCCAGGAATCACTCCTGGCAGTGCTCAGGAGACCTTAAGGGGTGCAGGGCATCGAACCTAGATTGGCTGCGTGCAAAGCAAACGCCTTACCCACTGCTCTACTGCACAGAAATGTGTGTTCTAGAAAGCCGTTGTGTCAGCCACAGGGGCTGAGCCCTTTTTGTGTCGACTATGGTTTCAATGAATTTGGTTGAAAAACAATGTAAAAGATTGACAGGGGCATCCAAGGGGATCTAACGCAGAACTCCACGTGTGCAAGGCATGTGCGCTACTGGAGTCTTACCCCGGAGCCGGAAGTCAGGTTTTTAAAATAAAGAGTAAAAGCCTACTGTGTGTTTTCAAAATTTATTTACCGTTGGTTTTACATGATGGTGTTTCTAGAACATAAGCTCGAACCCCAGGATTGAAGAACACCGCCCTGAGTCCACAGGCAGAGTTCCCGGCCTTCGCCACGGTCAGTGGACCCCTCCCCCCCATTCCCTTCCTCTTTGCTGACCACCACGTGGGCCTCAGTGGTTAAGTTATTTTTGTTGTGTTTTGTTTGTTCATTTGCTTTGGCTTTTTACGTTCCCCAGATGAAAGAGACCATCCGGTAATTGTTGTTCTCTTTTTGACTCAAAAGGCAAGATTCTATCTTTCTTTTTCAGGGGTACCCGAGGTGGAACCCAGTGCCTCATGAATGCAAAGCATGTGCTCTATCCCAGAACAACAGCTCCACCCAGAGAAGTCACCTCTCAATCGCTAAGCGGTAATTCACTGAGTGTACACACCGCGGTTGACTTACTCAGACTTGCAGTGACGGGCCTTTCGAGTTGTTCCACGTCTTGTTTATTGTGAGTAATGGTGTTCAAATATACAGGTGCATAAACTGTTTTGAGTTACTGTTTCCATATCTTTGGACTAATAAGTAGAATTGCAACATCATATGCTACTTCTATTTTTAACATTGTAAGGGATTTCCGAATTGTTTTCCATAAAGGTTGTGTGCCAACCTTCACAGTCTCTTTTCTCCTTAACAGTGCACGAGGCTTCCTTTTTATTTTCGTTATTGCTTTTTCACACTTGATCTTAGCCAAAAGGCCAAGAAGTGATTGTTGTTGCTTTTTTTTTGGCAATGCCAGGAATCAAATGCAGGGCCCCACACGTGCAAGGCAAGTTCCCCGCTCCATCACCTGACCCTCGTCCTGAAGATGCCGTTTTCCCTACACCTTTGCCAACACATGTCTAGCCCTTCTGCCCGGGTAGCTGTCGGTGCCAACTGAGGCTGGTGCCTGGGGCCCAGGATGGGGCTATCCCCGGTCTCTAATGAAGTGCTCAGGCTCTGCCACACTTTTCAGACCCCCCTGAGTTTTGTCTCCTCTCCCCAGCTTCAGAGCCCACCGTCTCTGCCTGGAACCGACGCTGACCGCTTCCTCGCGGAGGATACTCAGGGTTGCTTTTCCTGTTGGTCCCCTTCCTCTTTCTAGGGCCCAGAAAGTGGCTGTCCTCCTGCTCGTGGCTCCTTCTGGGCTCTTCTATTTTCATCCTTTATTTTGTGATCATTTATAGGAAGGGGAACAAGCAAAATGCATAAACTCGGCCATTATCTCCTATCAGAGCTCACGGCTTCTCTCAAAAAGCTGTATTAAGCTGTATCAAGATCGATGGACTAGACATTATATCCCCATCTTCCTTATTTTAAGGAATTCAGCTGTGAGAAGCTGGTGGGCTGTACGGGCATCCATGTGTTAAAATATGTAGCCAGGATTGCTTTTCTTATTTCTCTTTGTTACTCTGTTGACTGTGGCCCATGTATATGGGTGATCAGATTTAAATTAGGCCTTTATGGAAGAATGAAGGTTTTTTTTTTCTCTTTTAGCTTTTTGGGTCACACCCAAGATGCACAGGGGCCACTCTTGGCTCTGCACTCAGGAATCACTCCTGGCGGTGCTCAGGGGACCATATGGGATGCTGGGATTTGAACCCGGGTCGGCCGCGTGCAAGGCAAACACCCTACCCGCTATGCTACTCACTCCAGTCCCACACGCCTGAGGTTTAAACACCGTCTTGGTTGAATATTGATACTTCTTCAGGCGCCACCTCACCAAAACACCGATCACACCTGCCAGTTGTGTTTTTCCGCATTTGTAATGGCTTTACCGAGGCATGATTTATTTATTTATTTTTTAGTTGAATCACTGTGAGCTACACCACTTAAGAAAAGCTTTCATGTTTGAGCCTCAGTCATACAATGATCGAACACCCATCCTTCCACCGGTCTACATTTTCCACCCCCAGTGTCCCCAGTATTCCTCTCCCCACCCCCATCCCACCCCACCCCCTGCCTCTATGGCAGACAATTTTCTTCTTACTCTCTCTCTACTTTGGGGCATTATGGTTTGCAATACAGATACTGAGAGGCCATCGTGCTTGGTCCTTTATCTACTCTCAGCACACATCTTTCATCCCAAGCAATCCCTCCGACCACCATTGACTTAGTGACCCCTTCTCTACCCCAGCTGCCTTCTCCCCCAGCCCATGAGACAGGCCGCCAACCATGGAGCAATCTTCCTGGCCCTTGTGTCTACTGTCCTTGGGTGTTAACCTCATTATGATATTTTATATTCCACAAATGAGTGCAGTCCCTCTGTGTCTGTCCCTCTCTCTCTGACTCATTTCACTCAGCATGATACTCTCCATGTCCATTCACTTATAAGCAGATTTCATGATTTCATCTCTCCTAACTGCTGCATAGAACTTGGGTACGTCCCTTGTGTAGACATACCCACGTTTCTTGAACCAGTCGTCTGTTCTTGGGCACTTGGGTTGTTTCCAGATTCTGGCCATTGTGAACAGTGCTGCCATGGACGTACAGGTGCAGATGTTATTTCCTAGAAATGAAAGCACTGCATGTGCTTTTTCTGACATTGCCCTTGGAATACTCTTTCTGCTGTTACAAATGAACTTGTTGCAAACATATGCAAAGCTCTCAGCCCTCTTGGCCTAGAGCTCACGGCAGGTGTGGATTTCTTCTGAAACGGCCAGCTTTCTTTCAAAGTGCTCACCCACCTTTGCAGCGGTTGTGTGAGAAGTCCTTCCCTGGCATGTCAGTGTTTGGGCGCTCCGTCTCAGTCTTCTTGATCTTGGCCATTCTAGTGGGCCTGTGGTCATCACTCGCAGCTGGCTTCATTTCCGTCTCCCTGACCATGAGCGGCATTACTGTTTTATAAGTAACTCCAGGACATAGGAATTCCTTCTGTATTCTGGGAACAAACTCTTGCTCTGGTGACTAGTGTTTGCTTTCTCCCAGTTCCATGGCTTTTCACTTTCCCACTATCTAGATAATTTTATTTTTTTGTGGTCTTTCTGGGAACTTTGATTCCCCCCACCCCCTAATATCACAATTATATTTGTAAGGATTGTACCCAGCTCAGCTGTCTTAGACGACTGCAAGGTAGATGCTGCTTCAAGCCTGCATTTCAAAGAGGCAGTTTGCTGAACTCCTTATCATTACGGGAGATTTCATTTCATTATAACCCCAGAGCTAAATTCTGAAAATTAAACTTACATCGTTGTAGTTTTCATGTTTTTTAAAAAGTGAGTTATATTTAGAGTATTAAAATATACACTTTCCATTTCTCAGGTTGTAAATTTTTTTTCGGAAATAGAAGTCCTCTTAACTTTCAGCTCTGTCCCGCTCTTCATTTAGATATTTTTAATCTGAATTGTCCTCATGGAAATAATTTAATCCTGTTCTTTTAACCCTTTCCAGACAGAAAAGTGTGAAAGAGTAGGCTGGCCATACGTTATTTGATTACATAAATATTGACATAATTAATAAAAAAGGACTCTGTGCCTAATGGTCTGAATAATCCTTTTGCAAATGAGAACATTCTTCAACTTAAGAATTCTAAATTCTTATAGTAGTATCAAAATTTTGTCAAGCTTAATCCTGGAATTAAGATAAACTCGAGCTCCGGCTGTTCAAATGGTGTTTGGGGAGGGGGGGCTGGTGCTCACCCAGCAGTGCTCAGGGCTCACTCCTTCGTGGCTCTGCCCTCGTCCTGGGCAGGGCCCTGGAGGCCATAAGTGGTCCTGGGCATTGAGCTGTGGTCAGTGCACGCAGGGCAAGTGGCCCCTCCACGGTAGTTTTACAGCCAGTGTCCGAGAATGGCCTGGTGTTTTCTACAAACTGTGTCCCCAAGAACAGCTCTGTTCAGTCGCTTCATGGACCCCGTTCTCCTTGTCCTGACTTACACCTCCGGGATTTTTCGCCAAGTCGGTACTTCTCGGAAGGAAATGAGGTGCCTGCTCTGTGCAGTCTGGAAGCGGCTTCTGTCTGGTCTCGTGGCTGTCTCTCCCCGCAGCTGACGAAGGCAGGTTGTTGGGCTCATTGCCCGCGCCCCGCCACCCTCCTGCCCGGTCCAGCCACCAGCAGCACCTGGCTGCCGTCCCTGGCTCCATCTTCCTCCCTGCCCGTCTGGTACCCACGCCAGCGTCTGACGCCACCTTCCAAACAGACCCTGTGTTTTTCTCTGCGCCTTATTGTCTCTGGAAGGAGTTTTATTTTTTTTTTTTTAATTTAAATCTTTTAAAACAATTTTTTATTCATTTACTTTGCTTTTGGATCACACCCAGCGATGCTCAGGAATTACTTCTGGCAGTGCTTGGGGGATCCAATGGGATGCCAGGGATTGAACCCAGGTTGGCTTTGTGCAAGGCCAACGCCCTCCCCACTGTACTATTGCCCCGGCCCCCAAGGTTGCATTTCTTAGTGAGTCTTTTCCAGGCTAAGTTGGACTTCATTCTTCAGGAAGTGGGTGTGGGAGAGGAGGGAAAGCGAATTAACAGAGAGATCCTAGCCGGAAGGAAGCAAAGCCAGGGACTGAATGACACAGGGCTGGGTGAGGGTTCGAGAGGGCTGTGTAGAAGGAGTTTGGGAAGCAGAAAGCAGGATTCCGGGGCCACGTCACTCCACCCGGCCTCTCGCCGGGCCACTAGGGACGGCCGCGTGCTGGACTTTGCTCCCACGTGGCTTGTGACTCCCGCTGAGGCTCGGAGACGTCAGGCCTGTTGGGTTGTGAGGGCATGGCTCTGCTCCTGGCGTCTATCCTCGTGTTTTTTGGGGGGGTGTCTCTCCTGGGAGTCGGTGTGGGCTGGGGTGAGCCCGAGCCTTGGGCGTGCCGGGCGTGTGCTCTCTCATTCGCTCGAGTTCTGAACACTCATCCGGCACCTCGGTCCAAATCTCCAGCCCATGGGACTTGCAGCCGTCAGCAGCCCCCGGCCCCGGACCCCGTCTGGGGAGAGATGCTGTGTACGCTCAGAGCCCTACCTGAGTCACTCAGCCGCCTCCCCGCCTTCTCCCTAGGACCTCCCTCCGCCTCCCCTTCCTGGGGGCCTGGGAGGACTGAGCTCAAAGCCGAGGGCTGTGGCCTGTCATTCGCCCACTGCAAGGATCCAGAACCCAAGAACGTGGAAATCAGGAGACGAGGAAGGGGCCTGGCACTCCCCATCGCGTGCCACGACGCCTCCTTCCCGCCAGCCCTGCCCTGTCTGGCGTTCAGCTCCAGCAGGTCAGAATCTCTGCCTTCCCGTCTCGTACCAGAAGCAGCCTGGCGCCATCGGGCTTATGAGGCTCCACCTTCCCCGCTCACTACGACAGTGCTCCTTGGGTCCCAGCGCCAGACTCGGAAGAGCAGCGTCTGGTTGGTTTGGATCCTCTGCACGGGGCCCGAGTCCGGGTCGGTCCCTGCCTCAGGCTCGGTGAGGCGAGGACACTCAGGGCCCCCTCAGTGTGGCACATCCAGGGTCCCCCGCAGCACCCTGGGCACGTGTTGGCATGGACCGCGGCCCAGATCTCAGCACCGGGGGTCCCTGCTCCCCCCGGTAACTTTGAGCTAATAGTTTTGTTCTCTCTCCTTCAGCTTCCTCACCGGCTGGATGGGAATAAGACAAGAACTCACAGACAGGGGCTGTGGGGGGTGGGGCAGGCACACGTGTGAGTGGTACGTGTTAACCGCTACACGCGTGTCGGCAATCATCGCGAGGACGAGGGTCTGAAGTGCAGAAGGGGAAAGGAAGGCTGGCGGTGGCTGCGTAATCCCCAGATGCTAACTAAGCATTGGGGACCCGGGTGTGGGTGCGCCCCCCTAAAGGGGCTGGTGTGGGGAAGGAGAGCGCGTTACCGGGCACTCAGCACGGGCTCTGCATCTGGCCCGAGAACGGGGACCGAGTCCCCAGGCCTTCAGGAGTGGGGGAGGAGGAGGCAGGGGCCTGGCTCAGACGCTGGAGACTCAGGATGCCTGTGGGGGGGCAGCTGGCTCGGCCCCCACCCTGTCCCCTGCAGGAGCCAGGAGTCCTGGGGTCCGCACCTGAAGGCCTTGGGGGGCCTCCAGTGAGCTCAGCATCGCCGCAGACCCGGCAGCCCGGAGCTCTGCGGGCGCCGTGACCTCAGCAGTCCTCTGCCCGTCTGACATCTGTCTGGCGCCTGCCCTGGGCCGGGCTCCTTGCTGGTGGGGGGCAGCGCCCAGAAACTCCCAGGCCCTGAGGCGCCAAGAGCCCATGAGCACGCGGCAGCCCCGGGAATGAGGCAGCAGCACTGAGGGAGCCGGTGGGGTGTCCCTGCATCCCCCTTCCCGGGAGGGAGAGGGGAGAAGGGAGGGAAGGGCAGTCAGCGGGTGTGGGCCACCCGAGGGGCTCACCGAGGAGGGCCTGGAGGGCCTGAAGTGGCCCTCCTGCCCCCAGTGCCATTCCCTCTGGCGGGGGCCCCCTCCCGCTGGTCGGGCTCGGTGAGGGCGCCTGGAGAAAGCCCCCAGCTCTGCTCGGGCCCCGTGGGTCTTGACCCTCTCAGAAGCAGTCTGACCTGCTGGGGCTTCCGATGCTCACGAGCACACCCCCCCCCCCAGAAACCCTGGCTTCTCCCCGGGGCCCCGTTCCAGATGCCTCCCAAGACCCCAACACAGCAGACCCCGGTGCAGACCAGCGCCCCGAGGGGCTGTGCGGCTCCCAGGGCCACCCCGCACCAGGGATGCCCAGACCCGGCAGGCTGGAAGCTGCTGACGGCAAGGCGGGGGTCCTGCTCGAGACAGCCCCGCCTGGGTTTGGTTTCTGGGCCCGCAGTGGGTAGGGGGTGCTGACCCGGACTGTCTTCCCGTGCAGAGAACGGCCCTCTCAGGGGGGCTGTGTGCTGTGTGCTCCTGTGCTCCCTGATTCAGAGCACGGGGCTGCAAGTTCTGCGTCCCTGCACACACACACACATTCATGCACACATGCATTAAATACACACATACATGTGTGCACACATGCACACACATGACACACACGTACACATCCATGCACACACATGCATACACACATACACCATACAGGTATGCACACATGTGCACACGCACAAACACATGACACACATACATATTCATGACACACATGCATACATGCATACACATGCACGCACATGCACACATGACACACTTGGACACATTCATGTACATACATGCATACACATACATATGTGCACACATGTGCACATATGGACACACATGACACACACGTACACATTTATGACACACATGCATACACACATCCACATGTGCACCGTGCACACGCGCACACACACATGCACACACACGCACACACACGCACACACACGCACACACACGCACACACACACACACACACACACACACACACACACTCCCTCTCACCTCCCCTCAATCTCGCCTAGCGCCCAGAGCTTGGCCGGACAGAGGCTGCAGCAGCGGGAAAGCGGGTGAATTTCTATCTCACCTCCCTTCCCCACTTGTCCTCCAGGAGGTGTGAACCAGCCCAAAGCTGCTGAAACACAAAGGCGGCCTGCAGGAGGGAGCGACCGGCTGGAACTCGGCATCTAGATCATTAGCGGCAGTTCTGGCTGGAGGTGCTGAATATTCATTCACACGCTCCGGCCCGGAGAGCGAGATTTCTTTTCTTGACACAATGCACAGAGTGTCCCGACACCTCTGTGTGCTCGGCTGCTCTCGGAACCCTGGCCCAGGCCACGGAGGGGGGTGGGCCTTGTGTCCGCCCTCCCCCGACACCACCGGGCAGCGCGGCACCGCCTCACGCTACGCGCGGTGGGCTGGAGAGTTCTCTCCCAGCGTCATGCCCACGTCTTGCTCCTAAACCACATTTGGTTCACGGCTTCGTCGCTGAGCAGCTGCAGTCCGGGAAGACGGTCTGGACTTAAGAGACACACACCTGGGGGGTCCTTGATCTGGGGAGAGGCATCGGGAAGGAACCACACGTTTGTCCTCGGAAACAGTACTGCACTCAATACTCATCACGAACACCGAGTCCCGCTCTAAGCGGCTTCAGATCCTCATGAGAGAGAGGGGAATGTCTGGCCCCGGAAGGAAAGAATCCGGTATTCCACAGAAGCCAGCCTTGCACTGTGGACACCATGCGACCACGTTCCTTAGCCCTCTGGCTGTGCTCTAGGGACGTTAGAGAAACCCCTGGCCAGGAAGCAGATTCTCTTACGCTGCACAGAACGCCAAGCTTCCCTTCTGTTGATAGGGGCTTACTTCCACTCTCACTTGGGCACCATCAGTATAAAGCCGTAATGTCTGGGAAAATCTTTCTCTTGCTTAGACTGTAGTAATTCACTTTTTATTTTATCGCCACCAATTTAGCGGGGAGAGCTTCCATTGTATGGGCCCAAATTCTGTATTGTCTCCTAGTGGAAGGTGTGATAACAGCAAAACTGAGTTGTGAAACATAAACGCTGTTCAGGACCCAAGTTTGACCCCAGCACTGTGAGTGTCGAGGGGCGGTAGGCCGCAACCTGTTCATCAGCCTAATTATTATCGTCGTTCTTCCCGTGGCAGAAGGAGGAAGTCGGAAGGCAGCCCCAATCACCACTGCTCAGGGTTCAACAAAGACAGCTTGCACAGGGCCACTGGGGGACCAGAGAGTCAGTGCGAAGGACTCAGTGCATGCTTTGTAGGAGGGAGGCCCGGGTTCGATTCCCAGCAGCACCCAGTCCCCTGAGCACTGCACCCCTAACCAACTCAACCAAAAGGCAGGTAGGTCAGCGCTCGGGCTGTCTAACCTAAACACACATGGTTGTGGGGACAGACACCACTTACAGGGCAAAGTGTAGTAGGGTGTTTGCTTGTGTTGCTTTGTAAGATGACCTGAAGTGACCTGAACTGCCCCGGTCGAATAGTGTCCTGGAGGGAAGCGGTGAGTCCTGGCACAGTGACGCGTCACTGCTGAGGCCCTGGGAATGGAGGGCGGGACCCGGCAACTGAGCTGGGGGCTGCACTTAAGAACCGGGCGCACCTGCAGAAATCCGCGGGAGGCACTTGGCGAGACGCTTCCCGCACAGGACCTTGGGCACTCTACTTGTATCACTGTATCTCTGTCATTCTGTTGCCCATCGATTTGCTGGAGTGGGCACCAGTAACATCTCCACTGTGAGACTTGTTGTTACTGTTTTTGGCATATCGAATACCCCACAGGTAGCTTGCCAGGCTCTGCTGTGCGGGCGAGATACTCTCGGTAGCTTGCCAGGCTCTCCGAGAGGGGCAGAGGAATTGAACCCAGGTCGGCCACCTTCAAGGCAAACACTCTACCCGCTGTGCTACCGCTCCAGCGACTCTACATATTCTTTTTTTTCTATTTTTGGCTTTTTGGGTCACACCCAGCGATGCACGGGGGTTACTCCTGGCTCTGCACTCAGGAATTACTCCTGGCGGTACTCGGGGGGACCCTATGGGATGCTGGGAATTGAACCCAGGTCAGCCGCATGCAAGGCAAATGCCCTACCTGCTCTGCCATCACTCCAGCCTGATAGTCTTGAAAAATCTTTGAGATTTTGTGAGCCAGGAAGGGCCGGTTGGCAGTTAGGGGTAAGAGAAGGGGATCCCTGTTCTTACAGTCCCGTGAGGTGACTGTGGAGCTGATGCCAAAGGCTCTGCTAGCCAGACTTCCTTTGTGAAACTGAAGATCATTTTATTCATTCATTCATTCGTTCGTTCATTCGTTCATTTAGAAGTTTTAATTCCGAGGGATGAAAAACAGAGAAAGAGGGATTTACCTCTGACTTTAAATTTGTCTGAAGTTGGTGACAGAGTTTTAGCTATCAGCAACTAGCTAGTTTGAAACAAGCATTAGGAATCAGGAATATTATCTTGAGTGTCTCTTAAATCATCTAGGATAAAACATCCCCCAAAATGTCCCAAATGTTTGAGCAGCTATAGACTTACTAAGAAAAATTTAACTTACTTTAATTGACGAAGGTGGATTTTAATTGACCAGTCTTATTTTCAGTACATTGGTTTCATGTCTGAATTTCTTCCTTTCAAACTTGGAATAAAGGCTTATCAGCCTCCCTATGTTTGAAGACCGTCTGAGGAGGCTTTGAGAAACAGCGTTTCTCTCTGCCCACCATTTCCGGAACAGACTCTCGAAGAAGGTGAGGTGGCGGGCACGAAGAGCCTCCCATGTGGCGGGCATGCCCCAGCAGGAGCGGGGACCCTGCTTCTCACCGTCCCTCAGCTTCTGGGAGTTCTTACCCCTGCCTGCGCATGGGTGGAAACACCGTCTCTCTTGGCATCTCATCCATATCCATCTCTTCTTTTTTTTATATAAGAATTTTATTTTATTGAATCACCATGTGGAAAATTACAATGCTTTCAGGCTTAAGTCTCAGTTATACAATGCTGAAACGACCATCCCTTCACCAGTGCCCATATCCCACCACCAAAAAAAAACAAAACAAAAAAACAAAACCCACACAGTACACCTCCCATCCCGCCCCCCACCCCCCCTTACTTTCTGTTTACTTTGGTTACATTCAATATTTCGACACAAACCTCACCGTTATTGTTAGGAGCACCCCACTAGAGTCAGACCTGTTGTGAAGATAAATGAGGTTTTGGATTTCTGTACTTTAGCAACTAAGTCCAGGGAGATTTCTTCCAGATATTGGATCATTGCAAGCTTGTAAACCCCATCTGTGGTCCTCATAATATGGCGGTCCCCACGCCCTTCACTCCCGGAAAGGAAGAGGCGAGAGAGAGAAATACCTTTCCCCTCCTGGCTGGCCATGGGGCCTCGGCTTAGTTCTCAGGCTGGAGACCTTCTGCGAGGAGCTGCCCAGGCCGGAAGTAGTTTAGCTGGGTCTGGATTCACGCTCGTGCAGCTGCGGAGGGGCCGCACACAGGTGCAGCCCCCGGGCTCACATCTCGGCGGCAGGAGGGGCCTGTGCCACCCGCCTCCATATCCATCTCTTCTTGCCAAGCCTTCTGTTAAAAGATATTGTCCTAGCAGCTTCTGGTACTTGGAATTCAATTCAACTCACAGACGGAGCTCTGGTCCGGAGAGACTCTCTCTCCCGACTGCGTCGTGATCCGTCTCCAACAAGCATTCCCTGTGTTCCCGAGTCTCTGCCGGGCGCTTAGCTGGCTCTTCGGTATGTGTGTGGTGGGCAGGGCTCCCAGACATTGGGTCAGGGGCCCCGGGGGCCACTGCCGGTACTCCCAGGTCCTGTGGTTTGGTGCCAGGGCTCAGTAAGGCAGGGCGCAGGGGTCCGCCACCCCCCAGGGCCACAGCCAGCATTGCTGGGGGACAGGCAATGTGCTGGGATGGCCCCGGGATCCTGTGTATGCAACGCACATGTCCCTGACCAACCCCTATGGCATAGAGGCCCCGCCTTGCCCGGCTGGCTGGCTGAGAGCGCTGCACCAGGGCACTGGGTGGATCCAGATACATCTGCCCATTCTCGTGACTGTCCGGGACAGCGCCCCAGGGCAGTGAGGGGAGATGACTGGATCTCCGCCCCGGGCGGGGCACCCACCCCTGGGTCCCGAGGCAGCCCCCGGTGGGCATCCCCTTGCACTGTGCTCTCAGGGCCTCCCGGGGGGAAGCAGCTGCACAAGAGGACCCGGGCGTCTCTCCAGGAGCCGCGGGCGCGTCACGGCTGACAGGTGACGCTCAGGAGGGCGGGAGCGAGCTAGGCCCTGCCCCGGCGGGAGTGCTCTCCCGGGCCCAGTGACCTCGGGCTGGGTTGGCCCCACGTGGAGGTGCGGCACGGGGAACAGGGCCACGCGTGACCTAATGATAACAGCAAAAACGAAACCTGGGGGCTGGCGAGGCAGATGAGGGCGAAGGCCCTGAGGGTGTGGGGGCGGCCCCCATGGTGGTGCCTAGCCCCTCCCCCCAGCCCCCACCGGGAGAAGCCCGGATGAACCAGAGCACGGTGCTCTCTGTCGGGGTCTGCTAACCTTGACCGCTCTCTCCTGAGTCCGGCCGCTCGTGGTCCCGAGTGTAAAGCGGCCCCAGGCACCGGTTGTGCCGGATAGGCGAGCCCCTTCGCCGGGCAACGGCCGCAGCACAGAGCGAGTCACCTATTAGACCAGCCCAGAGCGAGGGGACTTTGGACACATTCCAGTGGCCGGGGGAGCGGCAGTGGTGGTCCCAGAGGTCGGGGCTGGAGATCCATCTCCCTGTTTTCCTTGCACAGAGGACGCTGACCCGTGTCCAGGGCTCTGAGCTCTCCCTTCAGGTGTGGAGGGAGAGTGACAAGCCGGCTGGAGGTCGGCAGGGCGGGTGTCGGGGAGCTGCCATGGCCATGGCCAGACGCTCCACGGGCTGCAGAACAAGCCGGGCGAGATTCCTTTTGCCTGGAACGTGCCCGGTGGGGAGAGAGGAAGGAGACAGCGGCCCGCGTCCCTCTGCCCGGCACCCCCCCCTCCTCGCAAGCCTCAAGCAACCCTCAGCGCTGAGCGTCAGGCTCCTCTACCCTCGAGCCCCCCAGCTCTCTCTCTCGACGGGGTATGGAAGAGGATTAGATTATCCTTAACTGACTTTTTGGTTTTGTTTTGTTTTGGGGTGATGCTCAGGGCTTGCTCCTGACTCTGCACCCAGGATTCTCTCTGACAGCACCCAGGGGACCTTACAGGATGTCAGGGGTTGAGCCTGGGCAGGCTGCACCCTCCCCGCTGTACTGTACCTCTCTGGCCCCTGGACTGTCACTGTCACTGTCATCCCATTCCTCATCGATTTGCTCGAGCAGGCACCAGTCATGTCTCCACGGTGAGACTTGCTGTTACTGTTTCTGGCATATCCAATACGCTACGGGGAGCTTGCCAGGCTCTGCTGTGCGGGCGAGATACTCTCGGTACCTTGCCGGGCTCTCCGAGAGGGGAGGAAGAATCGAACCCGGGTCGGCCGCGTGCAAGGCGAACGCCCTACATGCTGCGTTACGGCCCCTGGATTAAGTTGTTTATTTAAATCTGAAATATGGCTTGTGTAGTCTTTCAGGAACAGAACTTCAACCAATATGCATATTTTAAAATCCTGCCTGGTGTTAAATATCCCTCCCTGAACTCGCCTGGCAGATTCTCCGCGGTCCAAGGGTAACTGGGAGTGTGAAACACGTGTCGAGGAAGAACCACCCTGAGGTGGTCGACAGGCGTGGGGCTGCTGGGCCTCGGGAAGGCCCTGGTGCCCGCAGCATTCCCGGGAGCCCAGAGGGGGTCTCGGCCCCAGGCCCCCACCCTGATGGCACGTAGCGCTGCCTCGTCAACCGTGCTCAGTCTGCAGCTTCTCAGCCCGCACTGGGGACCGGGGTCGAGTGCGGGGACTGCGGGGACAGAGGCTGCATCCCCCGGCCCCTCTCACTCACACAGACAGCCGCAGGCTTGACAGGGCCGCGTCTCCCCGCCCCAGTGCCCCGCCTCGGCTCCTGGACCACACCCTCTGCAGTGGGCACTGGCCCCGGGGTCCTCATTGTCGCTCCTGCTGCACTAGGGGCCGTGGCCTGTGACACGCTCTGACACGTCTTCCTTTCTACATCTGGACGGCAGGACCAGGGGCCTTGCACCCCAGTGACTCCTGGGTGTTGGCGAGAGGAGGCGTCAGCGAGTGTGCGGTGAGGGGAGTGCTCATCTATCAGGAATTGATTTCCTGTGGGCGGCCCATGATGGAGAAAGTGGCAGGAAGGAAAAATGATGAAAGTTATGGCTGCCGCTGGGGAAGAATCACTTCCCATGGACTTAAGGACACACACGGGCACACACATGTGTGTGCACACACACACGTGCACGCACACACACACACACACACACAGAGGCAGCGGGACGGCACGGCCTGCCCATCAGGGTGATTGTGCTGGTGGCTCCTTTTCTGTCTTGCTCGGGGCCCACCTTCCGGGCCCAGGGGCTACTCTTGCCCACATGTGGCCTCGCCCGGCCCAGGTGTGCTGCCTGTATGCCGGGCTGCGACCAGCACACACTCAGCAGTGCTCTCGGGGCCCGGGTCACTCCCAGCAGTGCTCTTGGGCCCGGGTCACACTCAGCAATGCTCTTGGGGCCCGGGTCACTCCCAGCATGCTCTCGAGCCCCAAGACCTTCTAGGGGCAGCACTGGACTTGGCCGCTTCCCTGGAAGCGGGGTCAGGAGCCGGACGTAGGGACCCCTCAGGAGGACCTGCTGGGGGGAGGGGTGCTGCCGCACGGCCTTTCTCGAGGGATTGTTCTGGAAAGTCTCACATCCAGAGCTGGGTGGAGCTCCGGCTGGCGGCGGGGGGGGGGGGGTCTCGTGGTTGCCCAGAGTGCTCCCGCCCAGAGTGGTCCGGCCAAGAGTGCTCCCATCCAGACTGCTCCTGCACAGAGTGGTCCCGCCCAGAGAGGTCCCGCCCAGAGTGCTCCCGGGGAGCGCTGGTGCCGTCGGGGTGGGGGTGAGGAGAGCAGGGGCCCCTACTTTTCTGTGGAGAGTGTGGCCTTGCCTGAGAGATGGAAGAGGGAGACAATGCGCAGGAAGAGCAGGGGGTAAGCGGGGAGGGCAGCAACCTCTGAGCTGACTCTTCCCCCCAGAGATCAGGGGCCGAGGGAGGCCCCTTCCGGAAAGATCCAGGCCTGCAGGCTGGCGGCCCAATGCAGGGGCCTGCGGACGCAGCGCTTCTGGGCCTGTGGTGCAGGGGACCCCCGGGGACACGCACGGAGGTGCTCAGGCTGGCAGGCTGTGCCCCGGGGCCCTGGGGACCCGACCCCAAGCCCTGTCCTGTCTCCCCAGCCTAGCGAGCACAGCTCGGAGAGCGTCCCCTTGGCAGCCCGACCTCTCAGGCCTGCCTCCGTCTCCCCAGGGTGGGGTCCCCCCGGGCCCTGCGCTCACGGGCCCAGCCAGGAGGGAAGGTCTGGCCCCCCGGGCGTGGCAGGACAGCTGGGACGGTGGGTCCAGCTATTCCCATGCTCGTTTGGCTGGAGCTGGAGGCTGGGCGAGTCTGTCTCACGGTGGGTGACGTCAGGGCAGAGACGGGATCTCTGGTCACCTGACCTCAGTGTCTGACCCGGAGCCACGTGACGATGACGATGCGTGGGACGGTTGTAGGAAAGCAGGGACGAGGCGGCTGTGCGCTTGTCTCTGGGAGGGGTGGGGCTGGGCCTCAGTGACCAGTGCTTGGGGCTTCCTCCTGGCTCCGAGTTCCAGGAGCACTCAAGGGACACAAGGGCCCATCTTGGCATCAAAGGTGTCTTTTATTTTTCTTTTTGGGTCACACCCAGTGATGCTCAGGGGTTACTCCTGGCTCATGCACTCAGGAATTATCCTGGCGGTGCTCAGGAGATCTTATGGGATGCTGGGAATCGAACCCGGGTCGGCCATATTCGAGGCAAATGCCCTCCCCGCTGTGCTCTCACTCCAGCCCCTCAAAGGTGTCTCTGAAGCGGGGAATAACCAGGCACGGAGCTGAACGCCGGGGCTGTGGGGCCGTGGTCCCCGGACCCCTGCAGCTGTGAGAGGCAGCAGTGACTCAGTTATCCCAGCCGGACGTCAGGGATGCTCCCAGCCCATGGGCCCTTCCAAGGACGCTGTGGCCTTTCGGATGTCACAGTGTAGAAGGCCTGTTCATCCTCAGCGTCTCCTGAAGATGGCTCTTTAAAGGAAAAGCAGCAAAATATGAGGCTCAAGGATTTTAAAAAACACTGTTTATATTGAAGTCTGAATCCAGAGGAATTTTACGTGCCACCTGTCAGAGGCAGGAACCCACCTGCCCTTCCTTCGTCAGTGCTTGCTGCCCTGCACGTGGCGGTTATTGGGGCTCTCAGCGGTCCACGGTTACGCATCCACACAACACACAATTTCCGTCCTCGGCAGCAGGAAACCAGTATGGCAGCCGCACGTGTCAGATCTGGGCACGTGCTTCCCAGCAGTGGCTCCCAGTAAAGAAAGAACATGCAAGTCTTTCAGCTAGAGCAAGGGACTCCCAGAAACGTAGCTTTGGGTTAATGACAATGTGAAGAAAGTCTAACTCTCACGGGATTTGGGCGATCTGTGTAAGAGGCCTTTATAATATATGATAAGTGTTATTATATACAATATATCATTATGTATAGCAATTTCTATTATTACATTAGAAGCATAATACTATATAATTTATGTTACTTTACAGGAAATTATTATTTCAGGGGAAATGATACTGTTTCACTAAACCGTAATCTGTGCTTGTGAGACGGAGCAACAGAACGTGCCGTGAGGGGCCGTGGAGGAGGGCGGCTCTCCGCTGCCTTCTTAGCGGGGTGACGCCGGACTCTGGAAGAGGCCAGGAGAGCTGCCCCCCACTGCGGTTCCCCACGCTGGACGCTTGTGTCCCTCCCTACCCACCCCTGTGTGCGCCTCAGGCCGTCTGTCCCCTTCACCAGCCCAGTGGGGCTTGTCTGAGCAGTTGCTCAAATAAAACAGACAAATTCCTCTCAGCTTTCCACCGCCCTGTAGGCCGCCCCCCACTGTTCTTCCTTCCCTGCCCTCCGCGGGTGTGTGTGCGACACCCCTGCTCTGTCCCTGACCCCCCCACTCTCCCTCAGCCTCACGGGAAACTGGAAAACACCCCGTGGACTTGCCCACGCTGAAGGCCTGGAGAAGTGCTTGTCACTCGTGGTGTGTGTGTGTGTGCGTGCACATGTGCATGTGTGCACGTATGTGTGCACATGTGTATGTGTGTGCACATGTGTATGTGCATGTGTGTGCACGCATGTGTGTGCGTGTGTGTGTGTGAATGTCCGTGTTTCTCGTGCCTGCTCTGTGTGTGGAGCTGGAGGCCAGCGTGGTTGTGCAGCCAGCGGGGTCGTCCCCATGGGGCGGGGAGGAGGTTTGTATGGTCACAGGCCCAGAACGAGGAGGAGGTGTTGGGACTCTGGAGAGGTTTGGGGGTGCTTAGTGAACCCCGAGACCCGCAGCGTTAGGCGAAAGCGAACAAAGGAAGGAAGCGCGGCCCGAGGGCGCACTCGGGACGGCCGAGCCGCTTCCTTCGGAAAGTCCTTCCTCTGCTTCCCCGGCTCTGAGGTCTCCCCGCTGCGTGCGGCCGGGCTCGGCCACGCTCCTCTGAGGAGCAGCAGGTCCCCTCAGAGGCTGTGAGGCGTGTCCTGAGGCGGTGGCGGCTTCCCTGCTGGCTCCCTCCACCTCAGATCGGCTCGTGTCACGCTGGAGGCCAGCGGTGGCCACGGTGTGAGGACACGGAGGCAGACAGTGTGCCGAGGACCACTGGGCAGGAAGGAGCGGCCAGCTGAGGACACCTTGAAACCCACCTTGAAACCCACCCTCTGGCTCCTCCCCTCCTCCCGGGGTGAGGCCCCAGCCTGCCGGCCTGCGTCTGCAGCTGCAGATAAGGCAGAGACAAACCATATATGTGGTGACCACAGACCCCCTGAACGAATGAATGAATGACCTGCTACTGCCTGAGGCGGTTTGTCACACAGCCGTAGGGAATTCATACAGAGGAGCCGCATGGCACGGGAAAATAGAATTGGATCATTTTACACGAGAGAGGGACTTGTCTCTGTCCTCTCGCTCACTACTGTGGATAGACCATGAAGTCCCTTTTTATTACACTCAAAAGAATCCAGCTGTACAGGAAATAAAAATAGGCACGAGCTTACCCGTCTTTCCACGCGGGAACCTGTCACCAGCCGTGCCGAGAGGCTCCATCCCCCCCACTCTTGCTGAGTTTTTGACTTAAACTTTTATGCAAATGTAATTATGCACCATGTGTTACTTTATGTCTGGTTTCTCCCGTTCAGTCCACAGGGAGGCTCATTCAAGTCATTGCGTGTATCCATAGCTTATTGATCATATGAGCCCACCTGACGGTCACCCCGTGGACCATGGGGCCATCTCCCCCTGCATTTCTCAGCGGATGAATGCAGCTATTGTACTTCAGCATATCCAGTGGCGATACCAAAATTAATGGCTATAATGAAACACAAAATTACCCATCAAATGAGCTGATATTGTAAATAGCATCCGAGAGGCTGAGTGCATTAGGACGGGCGGAGTCTCTCCTCAGATTGCCTGGGATGAGAGAGCTTCCGGCCCTCTTGACAACACGGAGGACACAGGTCACAGGACATGCGAGTTGAAAACACAAACCTCCACGTAGAAAGCATACGTGGCCAGTTATTTCGAGAAAGCTGAGCCCAGACACACCAAGAGAGTAAGATAGAACAAAGCCCATCGGAAGGACGAGAGGCCAGAGCGTTGGGTCCGTTTGCTGAGCGCACACGTCACATGTGGGGCCCAAGCTTGATTCCCGCCATGCATGGTCCCCTGAGCACTGCCAGGACCAAGCCCCAAGCACAGAGACGGGAGTAGACCCTGGGTACTGCCCCCTATGGTCCAAAAAGCAAAACAACAAGAAAAAAAATCGGAAAAGGGCAGTCTATGTCATTTGTTGAATGGGCGTCCACAAACACTCAATGATCCAAAACGTCCATTTATGTCCAGCGGCCAGTGACCTGGAGGCCAGCAGTGTGGCATATCATGAACATATTCTCAGCTGTGCCCTGGGAGACCACAGTGCTCCGTTAAATCAAACCTAACTGAACATTAATGCCACATTGAAGAAACTTGATTAGACTTTGGAGAGGCAATTATTTTTCTTAGAAACATGTTTTTGCTGTTCGTGGGGTGGCTGTGATGGTGCCTTCTGGAATGTTACTGTGGGGATTGTTTATTGATGGAGTCACTAATAACACTTTTTAACGCCACTTATTTTAGAGTTCATCGTTTTCCCAGTTCTGAACTTTGGAGGTATACATAATTTTAACTAATGTTGAATCTGAGAGCCAGCAAGGAGATACAAAGCTTAAATGTTCTGTTTTCCCCAGAGGATCAAAGTAGTCTTAAACATATATTAACGCCTCTTCTGAAATTTCTCATTTACAATCTCTCTTGGTTTTGAGTCGTGCGAGCCGCCAATAGCGTATGTGAAAACACAGAAACTCCCCCCAGCAGTAGAAACACCGGAAGAGCTCCTTGCTAAGGCTGTGAAAGAGACACTATAATTTATGGTGCCAGAAAACATCCAGCTTGTTTCTGTTAAACTCCACGACAGGACGGAAATGGCGCTTTTTCAGTGGGAAAAACATATTGATTGGTCAAGGAAGAACTTTCCTGGCGTCCTTACCTGCCCTCCTTCCCATCTTAGCCTTCATCATTCTGTCACTAACCTGGAGGCACATTTTCAACCCTTTCTACTTCCTCAAGCAAAGAAGTGAAAGTGCACCCCTCCCACCACCCCCCTACCTCCGAGAATGGTGCCAAACACCAGATGCCCTCGGAGACAGAAGCACCTTTGAGCAGATGGAAGTTCTTGGTCCAACTCTTTTTCTCTCTCTCTCTCTTTTTTAGCTGAAAGCTAAAAATTGAAGGTCAGCAACTGTGATGAGACTTTTGGTTGCAACTTATCTGGGCTGTTGTTCACTGCTCCTGGCTTCGTTGGTAACTTGTCTCAGCTAGGTAGTTAAATGTGAGCCTTTGTTATAAGACTTCAGATAACCAATCACCAGCAAGCAATATTAGATCGGAAACTTAGAAGCCAAACTTACTGGTGTATTCTCTTTTATTTAATTAATATCTAATTCCGGGTTTTGAGGAAAAGGCTGAGTCTGTTTTATTCCTACCTAAATGTCATTCCATCAACACAGGGGGCAGGGAGAATGTGAATCTTATTATAGAAATAATGTTTTCCATCAACTTTTGCACTTATTACAGTGGTGGATCAGGGCAATTTTTATTAAGCACTCAGAGAGTCTTAGGTTCAAGGCTAGAAATCTGTGATAGACAAAATGGAACTCATTGTCATTAACTTGTGTAAAAGCAAGTCATCTCAATAGTCTGGCTGCCTGATTCTATAGGAAGTAACAAACAAATGAACAATCTAAAGCATCTGTTCACCTCTGGGTACCCCCGCCCCACCCCCTAATCCTCCGGGTACCCCCGGCCCCACCCACTAACCCTCTAGATACCCCTGACTCCACCCCCTAACCCTCTGGGTATCCCCGGCCCCACCCCTAACCCTCTGGGTACCCCCTAACCCTCTGGGTACCCCCGACCCCCCCCTAATCCTCTGGGTACCCCTGGCCCCACCCCCTAACCCTCTAGATACCCCTGACTCCACCCCCTAACCCTCAGGGTACCCCCTGGCCCCACCCCCTAACCCTCTAGATACCCCTGACTCCACCCCCTAACCCTCAGGGTACCCCCGGGCCCATCCCCTAACCCTCAGGGTACCCCTGATTCCATCCCCTACCCTTTGGGTACCCTTGGCCCCACCCCCTAACCCTCTGGGTACCCCCTGGCCCCACCCCCTAACCCTCTAGATACCCCTGACTCCACCCCCTAACCCTCTGGGTACCCCCTGGCCCCACCCCTAACCCTCTAGATACCCCTGACTCCACCCCCTAACCCTCAGGGTACCCCCGGCCCCACCCCCTAACCCTCTGGGTACCCCTGGCCCCATCCCAACTAGCTGAGTGGTCGCATAAGCCACGAGCTTCATAATTCTGACACCCAGTTTTTATCTTTGAAAGTAGAAACTTTATTTGACCTCTGGTACCATGTGGTCCCTTGAGCACAGAGAGTAGCCCCCAAGCGCTGCCAGGTGTGGCTCCCGGCCCTCGTGTCCCCCCTCCCCCCAAACAAAGTAGAACCTAATTCTAAGGTTTTAATACAGAGCGCGGGAAGCGTGTAGGACGTTGGCCCCGGGCGAGGTAACTGGTAGCTTGTGACCTGGCCCCGCTGGCCCCGTGCTCCCGGGGTGGCCACCCTGTGGCTGTCAGAGAGAGCGGGGCTGCAGCCCGGGGGGACGCGGGTGGGCGGGCCTGAGAGGCCAGAGCAGGGGGAAGCGGGCAGCGCGGCCCTCAGCACACTCAGGGACAGGAAGTAGCGTCCGGTTCTCCTGCGGGGCCCAGTCAGACTGTGTCCGGGGCGTGTGGGTGGAAAATCAGCCTCACGACCCCCCGGGAGTCCTCGGGCAGACCCCTGGGTTGCGGGGTCTGCTTCTCTCGGGCCCCCGCCTGGGGGCTGGAGCTTCTATTAGATTCCTCTGTGTCGGGGTCACACCGGGGTGCGTGGGGCGTTCTCGGCCCTCCTTCACTGCGGACCACTCTTGGCAGGGCTCGGAGACCGTGTGTAGCGCCAAGGAGCAGAGCCAGGCCAGCGCCCTGCCCACTGCACTCTCCCTCTGTCCTGACTTCCGCTTGTATTTATTTACCAGAGCATGGCAAGCTCCCCGTGGCGTATTCGATATGCCAAAAACAGCAACAATAGGCCTCACAATGGAGACGTTACTGGTGCCCGCTCCAGCGAATCGACCAACAGCTGGACGAGAGTGCTCCCGTGCTAAGTTTAAAAAAGTGTTTGGGGCTGAAGTTCCCATGGTGATGTACGATACTGATATTGGTGGTTTCTCGAGCACTCAGCTCCCCCGGCACCCCGCCCCTCCCCACCAAGGGCCCCACCCCTCCCCCACATCGCAGCTGTGCGATCAGTTCTCCCGGGGTTCTCTTTGCCCTTGGCCGCTCCCTCTCTCCGAGCCCCACCTACGGAGATCAATCTGGACCTGCCGCTTTCCTTCTGCCGTCATCAGCGTGACGCCCTCGGGCGCCCTCCACGCTGCCGCCAGGGCCCACGTCTCTCAAGTGTGAGCTAAGCAAGCCAAGTCGAAGGTAAGTCACGACCCTACTGGGCACCACTGGCGAGATCCGTGAGGGCCCTGGGAACCCCATAGGAACCACCGAAGGAGCTTCTGTGTCTGTTCATAGTTCACGCCATAGTTCATACCATAGTTCATGCCATGGTTCACGCCATGGTTCATAGCATAGTTCATGCCATGGTTCACGCCATGGTTCATAGCATATTTCATGCCATAGTTCATGCCATGGTTCATGCCATAGTTCATACCATAGTTCATGCCATGGTTCACGCCATGGTTCATAGCATAGTTCATACCATAGTTCATGCCATGGTTCATGCCATAGTTCATGCCATGGTTCATGCCATAGTTCATGCCATGGTTCATACCATAGTTCAGTGCAATCATAGCACGATTGCAACAGTGTTAACTTTCAAGCTATTTACTAACAAAGTTACCACACAGGCACCACCCTCAAATGCCTCGGGCTCTCTGCCTCAGTCCCTTGTCACCTCTGTCCGCCTCTTCCTCTCCTCCTTCATCCCCTCACTACCTGTGACACTCCAACCCTGGAACCAACGATCGGGGGGATTTGTTTTCAGCAGATAATGTCCGTGTCTTTGTTTCCTGTGTCATCATGCGGCGGATGAGTGAGGTTATTGGTGTTTGTTTCCTTCTGACTTATTTCTCCTAACATGTTGTCTTCCAGTCCCATCCAAGTTACCGCAAAATGCAAGATTTCATCTTTTCTTACAGCCACCTAGTATTCCATTTGGTGACTATGCCACGACTTTTTTTTTTTTTTTTATCCAATCACAGTAGTTCGACATTTGGGTTGTTTCCTTATTCTGGCCCTTGAACTAAGCACAACAATGAATATTGACGTGGGTACATCACTTTGAATTACTGTTTTTGTGTTCTTTGTATAGAAGCCAAGAAATGGGATAGCTAGGTCATATGGAAGTACTATTTTTAATTTTTAAGGAGCATTGTTTTTCACAAAGGCTGAGCTAGATGATATTCCCATCAATAGCGAAAGAGGGTTCCTTTTCAGAACATTTCTGCCAGCGTCTGTGATTTCCAGCCTTTCTGATACATGCCATTCTCACTGACACGAGATAAGATTGTCCATTTTGATTCATACATATATATATATATATATATCTGTGTGTATGACTGCATAAGAAAAAGGCTCAAATAATAACCAACCTCACAGCTTGAGAAACTAAAAACAATGCCAAAAGCCAAAAAAAGAACAAAAAAAAGGGTCTCATGGCACAGGGAAGGAAGGAAATAGTGGTTCAAAGGTCAGTGAAATCAGGAGCTGCTTTCTTAAAAGAATTGATAAGTTTGGCAAACCTTTAGCTAGACTCAAGAGGGAAAAAGAGAAACACCCCAAAATAAATGGGAGCAGTCACGAAAGGGGAGAAGTTATAGCTGATACCTCAGAAATACAAAAGAGTGTAATCGTTTTGTATTTCGTATTTTGAGTCACTGTGAACAACTCCCTGCCACTAAGCTGGAGAACCTAAAAGAAATGGATTCAGGTTTGAAATCCTGTAACTTCCCAAGACTTTGAATCCGAAGAGACCCATCGGGGCCAGGAAGTCGAAAGGGTGGCTGGAGAGCGTCCCAAGAACCAGAGAGCTTCCCAAGCCCAGGTCCAGGGCCCGGGTGGGTCCAGGGCCCTTGGCCCGTGGTTGCTCCCACGCCGGAAAGGAAAGCTGGAAAGGAAAGCTGGAAAGATTCAGTCACAGAGGCCAGGCAGGCCCCCAGCTCTAGGTGACTTCAAATGCAAATGCCTACTGGGGGCGGCTCAGAGGAATTCACAGCGAGAAGGGCCCAAGCATTTGTTGGAAAATAGGAACAATTTAACTTCTGTAAACAAGCTCACAGCTTGGAACCCAGCAGGCCTATTTTGGATTAAATTGTTTATTAATTAAACTCAAATGATTTAAACATTCATCACACCTCCCAGAAAACAAAAACAAAACCCCCCAAATATCCCAGGGGTTTGTGTCTCACACACACACACACACACACACACACACACACACACACAGTACACAGGAGTCTCTCTCACATGCTATTCAGTATGTGGACACACAGGACTCACACACTCTTACACACACATATACACACCAGGTGCAGAGATCAGGGTGATCTCACACACATGCACATTCTCTGTCTCACGGGCTCATGCATGCACACACATACCCCGCAGAGGACTCTCTCTCTCTCTCTCTCTCTCTCACACACACACACACACACACACACACACACCCTCCAGTGTGTAAAAACCAGAGGATCCTGTCTCTCTCTCTCTCTCTCTCTCTCTCTCTCTCTCTCTCTCTCTCTCACACACACTCACACACACACACACACACACACACACACACATAGACACACATCCTACAAAGTGCAGAGACCAGAGCAGTTCTTGCCCATACACGAACACACACACACACACACACACACACACACACACTCCAGTGTGCAGACCAGGGCAACCTCTGTCTCTGTCTCTGTCACACACACACACACACACACAGAGGCACAGAGGCACACACACACATAACAAACACACAGAGGCTCACACGCACACACAGGCAGGAACACACATATGCACATGCACACACGCACACACGTACAAACAACACACACGCATAGACACACACAGGCACACACACAGGCACACACACAGGCGCACACACACACACACACAGGCGCACACGCACTCAGGCGGGAGGCGCCTCCCGGCCGCCCCGCCCGCCCGCCCGCCCGGCGCTGCGCGGCGCGTTGGCAGTTGGCGACCCCCCTGCGTCCCCCCGCGCGCCTGCCCTTATTTGTGCAGCCGCGCCCGGCCGGGACCCCCCTGCGCGCGCGGCCCTGTCCGAGCCGAGTCCGCACCCGCCGCCGGAGCCGCCGACATGGGGCCGAAGAAGGGCCGCGGGGCGCCGGGCGCGAGCGCCGAGCCGGCCCCGACGTGCTGCGGCTGCCGCTTCCCGCTGCTGCCCGCGCTGCTGCAGCTGGGCCTGGGCCTGGGCGTCGCCGTGGGGGGCTTCCTGCAGGCCAGCGTCAGCCCCTCGCTGCTGCTCAGGGACACCCCGTACTGGGCGGGCATCACCGTAAGCATCGGCCGCCGGGCCGCGAGTGGACACTAACCCGCCTGCATGCGCCCCCGGGGAAGCCCCGGCCTAACCCGCACACCAGCGCCCCGGGGGCGACCCCCCAGCGCCCCTTCCTCGCTCCGGCCAGTGTCCGCCGCACCCGCGGGGCTAAAGCAGGACGGGAGTGGCCAGGCCTGGGGCTATTTGGGGCCAGGGCTGGGCCTTCCCGGACACAGCTGTCGTGGGGATAGCAGCCCGGCCTGCCCTGCCTGCTCAGGGGCGCCAGGCCCGGCAGGCTGCATTTAGGGAGCGCCAGCTGTGTGCGCCCCGGGCCAGGGGCCTCCCCTGTGCTTCTGCATGCCTGCCCCTCAGGCTGCATTTAGGGAGCACCAGCTGTGTGCGCCCCCGGGCCAGGGGCCTCCCCTGTGCTTCTGCATGCCTGCCCCTCAGGCTGCATTTAGGGAGCACCAGCTGTGTGCGCCCCCGGCCAGGGGTCTCCCCTGTGCTCCTGCATGCCTGCCCCTCAGGCTGCATTTAGGGAGCACCAGCTGTGTGCGCCCCGGGCCAGGCCTCCCCTGTGTTCCTGCAGTGTCTGCCTCTCCTTTGTGCAGTTTTTTCCTGCTCCTCACCCAGGAGTGGGCGGACCAGGCCTTGCAGGGGTGCGGGTAGCCGGGCCGGCTAATTCCCGGAGCCTCAGGCCAGCGTCTCAGAGCCGCTCCACCACCACCTTTATTCTGTCGTTCCTTTAAGTTTTTGCTTTGGGGGCCGCCCCCTGCGGTGCTCGGGGACCACGTGGGCTGCAGGAGGAGGGAGCCTGGGTCAGCCGCCTGCAAGGCGAGCTCTGGGCAGCAGGACTGCCTCCCCGCCCACGGGTCACCTGTGGCTTCTAACAGCATCAGGGGGCGTCCAGTGGCGACTGACCCGTGACTTGGCCCTTGCAGGTGGGCCTGGTCATTCCCCTTGGGATGAGGCCGCAGACTCTGGGAGGTCCAAGACCATCCTCGGGGCGGTGGGGACGGACGCCGGGTGGCTTGGAGCGTCCTCACTGCTGTCTCTGGTCACAGGTCACAGGTCACAGGTCACAGGTCACCTCCAGAACACAGGGTGCACCCAGGGGTCCCGACTCCCCCGGGATCTGCTCGTCCCAGGGACAGACGTGGAGGCTTTGGGACGCGCATCCGTGCCGCCAGCTCCTGATTAAGGCTGTTGACACTCTCGCACTCCTGCCGAATAATTGGAAACTTTTAATTTGTGTACTAAGAATTCCCAGGAAATTACCATGATTGGAGTTTTCTAAATCAAGTGATTTTAAAAATAGCTTGTCAGGGAGATAGGCTGAGTCTTTCCGTTATCTCTGGGGGTCTCAGAGCCGGGTGGGCAGGGGCGGGGGGTGTCCGTGTTTCCTTTCGGGTTGTGGCTGAAGGGCGAGCAGGACAGACAGACAGACAGACAGGCTCCCACTGTGTGATTGGGACCAGCACTGGCTCCGTCCTCTCCTCATTTCAGCTCTGAGGCACAGAAGCCAACTAAACAACTCCTCCCCGCCCCCCACAAACAAGACACAAGTGTGGGGGTGGGGGGTGTCTAAAAAAGGTCTTGGGGCTGGAGCATAGCACAGCGGGGAGGGCGTTTGCTTGCGAGCAGCCGACCCGGGTTCGATTCCCAGCATCCCATAGGGTCCCCCGAGCACCGCCAGGAGTAATTCCTGAGTGCAGAGCCAGGAGTAACCCCTGTGCATCGCCAGGTGTGACCCAAAAAGCCTATATATCACATATATATATGGTCTCAATGCTGTGGGCACGGGCCTTTGGGCTCTGCAGGGCATCTTCGCCCTGACTGCACTTACGAAGCACCGGGGTCTCCCCAGCGGGGTCCCCCCAGCAGCCTGTCCCCTTAGCGCTGCTCCACCTGGACGGCTCACTGCTCTGTGTTCTCTAGGTGCAGATGTTACCCGCCCGCCTTCCTGTTTTGCAGACAAGGGGTGAGGGGCAGTTGAGGGTGGCCCCTGCTCCCACGCCCCTCCTGTGCCCTGCTGCATGCCCGGTGGCGAGGTCCCCAGTTCCAGGCCTCCAGGGCAGGGACACCTGGTGGGGAGGCAGAGGGGGGCAGACCCCGTCTGAGGGGACACGCAGGCGCCCAGGTCGGAGCACCCCTGTTGGCTGCTTGTGGGGTCCCGCTGGTTTCTCCGCGGCAGAGGCAGGGGACGCTGGAGTCCCTGCCCTGAGGGTCTGGTCTGCTGCGGAAGCAAAGGCACCTTTCCTGCCTCTGAGGAAGGTGGCAGCTGTTGGCAAGCCGCATGCCCGAGGTCTTCTTAGCTGATCTCAGTCGCGTGGGTTTTGTCTGGGGGCCGTCCCGGCTGTGCTCAGGGAGCACCCTGGCAGGCTCGGGGAACAGCCGTGGTGCTGGGGATGGGGGCGGATGGCCACGTGCCAGGCCAGGGCACTCTCTGCTGGGCCGCCTCTCCGGGCCCTGGCCGCTGGCTTTCAGGGGGCTGCCCCTTGCTGGTGCTGGGCTGCGGGACCACCCCCCCTTCTCGGGGCGAGGGCCAGGGAGCCCCATGCTCAGGCCGCCAGTGCCTCGGGGACCCCTGGGGGCTGCCTGGCCCGTGCGTCCCCCCTCTGCCGTCTCTTCCTGACTGGAACGGGCTTGTCTGCGGTGGCTTGTGACGCGCACGCGCAGAGGCGCAGCGGACACGCCCGTGTCTCCGTGTCCCGAAGGGCGGGGTGCATGCAGCGGGCTTTGTGACACGTGTGTGCCCGCGCCCGGGTGGGCTGCAGTGGTTTCAGGACGGCGCGGACCGTTCGCTGCTCTCCCCGGGCTCCTGGGGGGGGCTGTGAATTATCGGCTGCTGCTTCCCGATGCGCTGGTGAAAGCCAGGCTGGGGGACAGGGCGCTTGGGGGGCAGAGACTGGCCTGCCTGGAGGGTCCCACTGTGGAACTGCACCAGGCCAGTTGTGGGGGCCGAGTCTCCTCCGGGCACCTCTTGGTGTGTCTCAGGGGTGTGCCGCCGCGCTCCTGGGGTTCGAGGCCTCTCCCGTGTAGAAGCTCAGCAGGGGGGTTGCTGTTGGCCATATCTGGGTGACCCGCTGGCCGTCCAGGGGCTTCTGGCCTACTGGAGGGGCCACGTGTGGTGCGACACACCGCCCCATGGATGTGTGGGAGAGCACAGGGCACGTCTCTCCGGTGTGCCCCTCAGAGAGGGGACTCCTTGGCTAGGTTTCCTGTGGGGAGGGAGTGAGGCCGCCATGTGGGAGAAGACGGTCAGACGGTCGGGGGAGGATTCGCACGTGAGGCGTCAGGGCGGTGCATCCACAGGGCAGTCACGGCCCAGGAGTCACTGCACCGGAGTTGGCGTGTCGCTCCTCATGAGGCAGCACGGCGGGAGTGAAGCCGTCGCGATGGCGAGACTCTGCTTCTTCCTCGGATGAGCAGAGCTCGGGCAGAGCCGACACCTCCCCGGCCGGAACTTTCCCTCCTTCCTCTCCGTCCGGAGAAGCCTGCGGGGCTGCTCGGCAGCACGCAAAGCGCCAGCCTGACAACGACAGAGCCCGGGGGCTCCCAGACAGCCTGACGGGCACGCGCCCTCATCGCATCTGACGGTGATGAATACTTCCCGTTGGAAAATGCAGCGCGCACATAGATTTTTAAATCCATTTACCTCTCCAAGCATTTCTCTGCCAGGGACTCCTTTACTCCGGCACCTGGGCTCTGCCGTCAGTGTGGGAGCCGGCTCTGGCTTCTCGTGTCCAGTGTGGGGGTCAGTGGGCGTCAGGGTCTCGGCCCCCCGGAGAGGAAGGGAGGAATTCCTCCCAGGAAGCTGGGGAGCTCTTGGCCCCCTGCAGATGTTTAGCTGCTCGCACCCTCTCCCTTGCTCCCCTGGCCTGCGCAGCTGAAATAAAAATTAATCACAGCAGCGTTTAGGGGAAGTGCTTGGGAGGAAAGGAAGGATATTTCTTTGCCTTAATGCCGTCTCGGGAATGACTGAGAGACCCCTCAAGAATCTCAGTAGCAATCTTCATAGGTCAGTTTACTGTACGGAATGGACAAAAGGCAGGCGGCTCAGGTTTCTAAAATCTATTTCAATTCTTGTCTTAATGATAGGAAGGATGGGTTCTTTACTGATTTTAAAACAAAACACACCCTGAAGTTCACCAGTAGGTCTGTGACATATAACAACGAAAGACGTTGAATTAGCCATGATTTACACGTGCAGGGACAAAGGCCTGACTTGACGGACTGGACCGTGGCTGTAGAGAGAAGCTGGATAGAGATGGAGATCTGGAATTTGAGTTTTATGGATAAATCCTAAAATGAGCCAGGAAGCTAAAAAAGCACGTCACTTGCAAGATAGGTGTGTGGCATTTGAGAAATTTAATCTGGAGCTATGTGTTAGGATTATGTTCTTGGTAATATATTATTTTTCATCTGGGACATTAATAAGCTTCCAAAAACCTAATGTTGCCCCTCTGGTGCTCCTGGGAAATAAGTTTTATTGCAGCAACTGTCACAGGATTGTTAGGAGTTGACAGGTGATGATTATATGGCCTACCTTAATCTCCACTGAGTATGTATAATAAATAATGGCTGAGAAATTATCTTACAGGTTCTTGAGGCTCCCAAAGATCGTATTAAAACGGAGTGTAATTGAATTACATTGTAAAAAAATTTATTTTCGTAAGTATGTGAACATAAGGGGGTGTGGTGCCGCCAGCAGGTCGACCCGTACCTGAGGGGTGAATCACCCGCCTGACGGTGCCTTCAGACTTCCAGATACCCCAAAATTGCTGCTGTGCCTTTGGCCAGACCCCAACAACTTGGGACCAAGCTCACCAAGAAATTAAACGGCCAAAAGTGAGGTATGTGGGAGACATAGCCACAAACCACCTCCGGCTCAGCTATGTAAGCTCAAAGCATCCGCCCCTCTCGGAGAGCCCCGCAAGCTACCAAGGATATCCCGCCTATATGGCAGAGCCTGGCAAGCTACCCATGACATATTCAACATGCCCAAAACAGTAACAACAACGTGCTCTTCGTGTTCCTGGAGCGAGCAGGCGCCATTGGGCTACACTAGCACAGGACAGGGAGGAACAGAGACATTACTGGAGCCCGCTCAAGCAATTGATAAGCAGCGGGATGACAGTAGCAGTGTGAACATAAAAAGGAATGTTCTAGAATTTCATGACAATTTTAGGAATAAAGAATATTTCCTGAAAGAATTTTAGGAATGAGGAGAAAGGGAGGTTAAGAGTGAGCAAGTCACTAGACACTCAGGATCGTTAGGGGAATGAATCCCGCCCAGCCTCGGAGACAGCAGTGTGTATGTTACCGGGAACATGCCCACGTCCTCTCTCTTCTCTCCTGTAGGGAGGAGGGCCAGAGTGTGGTGTGTTCCGACCTGGCCCTACAAGCATGCTCAACTCTGAAACTTCGGAGATGTCAGTGATTGTCTTGGATTTATTGTATTTATCTCGGGGGTTGCTCTTGGGGGTTCTCAGAGCACGTGGCAGCGGGGACAGTACCCCGGCCTCCTGCCTGTGCTCGGTACGTGCTCCTTCAGAAGCGACCTCTCTGGCTCCTGGCCCCAGTGTTTTATGAGGGAAACACTGGTCCACGGAGTAAGAGCGTCACCGAATAAGAAAAGCAAAGCGTGGCCTCTCCGTAAGTGCCGCCCGTGTTCCCGGGGCCACACCGTGCCTGTGACACGCAGTGGGTGGCAGGAAATGCCGACGCGGAATTGGTGGAACATGTGCTACTATCAGAGCTTCCCCCGAAGGTGGCGCGTGCATTTTAACGTGACGTGTTGGGGAAGAATGGAGCCCAGGTGTTGTGCGTGGAGAGCCGTGGACTTCACCACGGAGCCACTTCCTGCCCCGTTGAAGTTTATCAATAAGGTTTCAGACAACTGTGAGGGGGGGTGATTGTCCCGCCGTGCGTGTCCGGGTTGTGGGAATATTCAGAGGCATGACCTGAGCAGTCCCTTTCGTGTTGCAACATGATTGCAGAGAAACAAAAGATCATTTGGACTTACCTGTAGTGCCCTCGTTAGGACCGACGGGGCTGGGTGCTGGGGGCATGTCGGCGCCCAGGGGCCCCCAGTGGAGGGAGTGATGCTCCCAAAGAGACCCCCCGGCTCCCATGAACTGGGTGGGTCCGGCTTGGAAAGGCGGGTGCATCCCAGGCTTCCTCACGCCTCTGACATTTCTGCTCGGGATATTCTCGAGCTGGCCCCGCTTGCCCGGGCAGGACTCGGAGGGGCTGGCGTCAGCGTGGGTGCTCGCCTGCAGGGACGAGGGGGGAAGCCAGTGCCTGTCGCAGTGTCACAGTGGGACAGGAAGGGAAGCCAGTCGCTGAGCCCTAATCCACTGTCACTTCACAGCAAAACAGACTCACTGCAGAGGGCCCTGATCCCGGCCAGCCAGAGAAATGCAGTTCCCCAGAGCCCGCCCAGACTGCAGAGAAATGCAGTTCCCCAGAGCCCGCCCAGACTGCAGAGAAATGCAGTTCCCCAGAGCCCGCCCAGACTGCAGAGAAATGCAGTTCCCCAGAGCCCGCCCAGACTGCAGAGAAATGCAGTTCCCCAGAGCCCGCCCAGACTGCAGAGAAATGCAGTTCCCCAGAACCTGCCCAGACTGCAGAGAAATGCAGTTCCCCAGAACCCGCCCAGACTACCAGAGAAATGCAGTTCCCCAGAGCCCGCCCAAAGGCAGGGCCGAGGAACCCTCCTCCAGGCTCTGTGGGGCTGCTGTCACCCCCCAGCGCCCGCTGTGCCAACACTCAAGTCCAGCTTGGCGGCGCCAAGTTCACGAGCTGAAGGTGAACTCCGGAGACTAAGTGGGTGCCGGGAGCGCTATTTATAGCACCAACGCCGGCTTTCTGAGGCGCGTCCTCTCCGCGGGCTGGAGGGCTGCTCAGTGTGTGAAACTGTGCAGGCCGGGCGGGCAGTGCCCAGGGAGAGGCCGCCCCGGCCCGGTCAGTTCAGGGTCCACAGGCGCCCACCCTCACAGCAGAGCTGGTCTCCCGCTGTGGAGCACACAGGGAGGTTCCTCTCCTCCCCTCCCCTCCCCCTCCCAGCCGCCCTGGGCTCAGGCCTGAACATCTGAGCAGAGACGGGGTCGGGGGGTGGCCCAGCCCGCATGGCCCCACCCTGCGGGGAGCAGCGTGGCGTCCGGGTCGGGGTACGCAGCCAAGGGGGGTCTGCGCTGTGCTCCCAGCACGTGTGGGGGGTCAGAGGACCCCACCGCAGTGGAGCTGAGGTCGGCGGCAGAGACACTCCTGTGAAGTGCTCCCTGCGGCTCAGCGGGTTGTGCGTCTGCAGGTGCTGAGCTGTGGGCCTGGGGGGCACGGAGGGGCTGGGAGGAGGGGGGCTGTGTCCCACCCCCAGTGTGCTTCCCCGAGGACTGATTCCACAGCGAGCTCGAGCACCACCCCTTTGCAGCGGCCTGGGCTTTCTGTGCGGGGACCGGCAGGTGGGCAGACGCCGGGCTGGGGGTCCGCCGCTGGGTGCCGGCCAGCCCCTCCCCGTCCCTTCCCGTCCTAGGTGTGGCCCCTGCTTTGCTCCCCCGAAACTGTGCCAGGACAGCGTGGGGGAGGCCTCACCTGGTCCCCAGACAGCCTCGTGCCCCCATCCGCCTGGGCCCCAGAAGCGAGGGGGCGCACCCCAAGGCGTGAGGGGCAGTCAGGACATGAAGGAGACCCACATGAGGAAGAACCACGGTCACTCCACGGTACCCAGGAGAGGGAGGGGGACAGGGAGGGGGACAGGGACAAGGAGAGAGAGGGAGGGAGAGAGAGAGGAGAGAGGGAGAGGGAAAGAGAGAGAAAGAGGGGGAGAGAAGGGGAGAGAGGGGGAGAGAGGAAGAGGGAGAGAGAGGGAGGGAGAGGGAGGGACAGAGAAAGGGAGAGGGAGAGAGAGACAGGAAGAGACAGGGAGGGAGAGAGAGGGACGGGGACAAGGAGAGAGAGGGATGGATGGGGCCAGGGAGAGGGAGGGTGGGAGGGAGGGAGGGAGACAGAGAGAGGCAGGGAGGGACAGAAACAGCGAGAGGGAGGGGAGAGACGGGGACAGGGAGAGGGAGGGAGGGAGGGAGGGAGGGAGGGGGACAGGGAGAGGCAGAGAGGGACGGGAACAGGGAGAGGGGGGGACAGGGAGAGGCAGGGAGGGACGGGGCCAGGGAGAGGGAGGGAGGGGCGGGGACAGGGAGAGGGAGCCCCTCAGCCTCCGGAAGGTTCCGCAGGAGGACAGACCAGCGTCTTGATCGGGCCGTGGCCCTTCACAGAGGAGCAGCTGGGGCTGATGCAGGTTCTCATCCCAGGGGAAGGTACCACTGTGGCTTTGGTCAGTTGCGGCCACTTGGGCCTGCGTCACCCTGAGTCTTTCCACCTTGGACCTCCCTGGAGTCTCGCCCCCGGGCCGCCCTTCTCACCCACACGCACAAAACCCTCAGTGTCCGCCTCGCCGGGTGGCCACGGGGAAGAGCGGGAGGGCCGGGGGCTGTCTGGGACACTGACCTCGGGAGGACAGGCGCTTCTCAGAGATTGTGCTGCCCGTCCTTGGAGCTCCCAGGAGCTCCCGCCCCATTCCCCCTCCCTCCTCCCTCCTTCCTTCCTTTCTTCCCCCCTCCCTCCTCCCTCCCCCTCTCCTCCCTCCCTCTCCTCTCCCTCCCTCCTTCCTTCCTTTCTTCCTCCCTCCCTCCTCCCTCCCCTCTCCCTCCCTCCCTCCCCTCTCCTCCCTCCCTCCCTCCTTCCTTCCTTTCTTCCTCCCTCCCTCATCCCTCCTCTCTCCCTCCTTCCTTCCTTCCTTCCTTCCTTCCTTTCCTTCCTTCCTTCCTTCCTTCCTTCCTTCCTTCCTTCCTTCCTTCCTTCCTTCCTCCCCTCCCTCCCTCCCTCCTTTCTCTCTCTTTCTTCTTCTTCTTCTTTCTTTCTCTTCTTTCTTTCTTTCTTTCTTTCTTTCTTTCTTTCTTTCTTTCTTTCTTTCTTCTTCTCTCTCTCTCTCTCTTTCTTTCTTTCTTTCTTTCTTTCTTTCTTTCTTTCTTTCTTTCTTTCTTTCTTTCTTTCTTTCTTTCTCTCTCTCTCTCTCTTTCTTTCTTTCTTTCTTTCTCTCTCTCTCTTTCTTTCTTTCTTTCTTTCTTTCTTTCTTTCTTTCTTTCTTTCTTTCTTTCTTTCTTTCTTCTTCTTTCTTTCTTTCTCTCTTATCTCTTTCTCTCTTTCTTGTTCCCCTTCTCTTCTTTCTTGTTGTAAAAGTGCTTTCAATTTAGAAAAACTTCTTGATAAAAATAATTGTTTTAAGGTTGAATAGGCCTGTCCTCCCATTTGGCTCCTGCTGCTGTTATATTTATTGATTTGTGGTGTCCTTTCTTTAATGGTGCAATTTCATGCGTCTGTATTTGCTGTACTAGTTCAGCAAGCAGAACCCAAGGGTGTTCCTGCGGACTGTGTCCCTAGCCGGAGACACCGCTAACTTCTGCTGGAGCCCCTCAGTCCTTGACAGATTCCGGGGGCGTCAGCTAAGGCCTCTGGCA